>NC_054708.1:27256571-27282686 GCF_016097555.1 Gigantopelta aegis | reverse complement strand
TGTTTAGCTTAGAATCTCCTTGTCTAAAGATTAATACAGTGAAACCTCTCAAAACCGGACACTCTGTAAACTGGAATTCCCCCAAAACCGGACCCTCTGTAAACTGGAATTCCCTCAAAACCGGACACTCTGTAAACTGGAATTCCCTCAAAACCGGACGTTTTTCATGGTCCCTTTTTAAATATCTGTGCAGAAAAGAACCTCTCTAAACCGGATACCTCTTAAAACTAGACTTTTTACTTGGTTCCGAAGGTGTCCGGTTTAGAGGGGTTTCACTGTATATGAAACACACGATGCCACAATGGGATGTATTTTCATTTCTAACTCTGGTGGGTAAAATGATGAGATCATTTAAAATGGAAGAAAATGTAACTCCTACAAAAAGGCAAACAAATAATGGAAAACATTTTAAAACAAACAGTATCCGAGGTTATATTTTGATGTTAGTTATGCCATTAAACTTAAACTGCCAGTGATATTCTGAACATTTGCATATAAATATATAAAGATTATTACACGTGTGTGTGTGTGTATTGATTTTTTACAAAACAAGTGTCAGGATTCATACATTGCCCAAGCGAGAGCAAGTTTACAAGTTTTGTAAAATTAGTACGATTCACACACGAATGTAATAGTTTATTTATTATCCACATTATCCATAATATATATATATATATATATTTTTAATAACATTTATTAACCCCAGACACAAATTTGATAGTGTCAGTGTTATTATCCATATATTTGTTTTATGAATAACAATGACCGTGTCAAAATGTTTCAAATGTAACTAGAATAAGACAATGAAATGACATCATTTTGGTAAGCGATTACTCAGAGCTAAGATTGGGGAAGTCGCATTAAGTTATGACGTCACTTCCCAGATGACGTCATTCGATGTGCATGTGAAATCATTATGACACATGCATGTCATACTCGTTATATTTCACTGAATATCATGAACTATGTGGAATAATAAATAAATGTATCATATGCTTGTACGATGAGCAGCTAGGGCTCATGACAGCCTCTGTAGCATAGCTGACTATAACGACTGAAAACAGCGAGTGACTGGTCCCAACCCCTGCAATAACATGCAGCCAGGGAGATTGTTGCATGTTGTTAATGCTTACAGGTATGCACTTTTTATGCCATAGACTATTAATTTTTTTTTTAATGGCACGTTTTTTTGCCATGGAAATTTGCTAAATTGCAGAGGTTGCTTGTCAGCAATATCGCAATCGCAATCGCAAATTTTTTTTCTTTGTATAAAACAATTGAAGCCACACTGATTGTAAAAACAAATAACTGTATTGTTACATATGTATTTGTTTCCTTACATAATGTGTGGAGTCCACACTGTGAAAAATGCACTATATTATTATAATATCAAATGGATATGTTTAAAACACCAGAAACTGTACACATCTATATTTTTTCCATTCAGAAATATACTGATGGTATTGTGTTGTAATGCCAACGACAAATATTTGACAATTATATCAAAATAAACAATAATTATATTCAGAAATCCTTCAGATAAGTTATCTATCTGTGAAACTACTAATATTCTTTAAGGTGGAAAATAATGGCTTGGGAGTTTGGAAAAAAGAAGAGCTACCAGTAGCAGTAAGGTGTACTGATTAAGTTTTTATCTATGTATTTTCCAAATGAAGATACACTTAAGATGACTATAGCCAAGATGAATGATATTTGTAAGATATTTGGAAATTTAAATATATCAACATTGACAATAAGACTTCAAGGTATCCTTATCCGATAGCTGGATTTGTTTTAAGAATCAATGAAATGACACAGTAAACTGACTTATACTGCATTCTTTCTGGAATGTCATTTGCTACTCTTTTTCTGAAGTAGTTGTGTCAAGTCTTTAGGAAGACAAGGAAATTTGATCTTTTGGTTCTGTGATGGGGGATGGAGTTTAACTGATTAAAATCATAGACTCCCTAATCTACCTCCCTGGTTCTGCTACTGGATTCTGAGTATAATTATCACTTATTAACAATAAGTCTTCAGACATCAGTGAGCCAAACACCCCGGCTTCAATTTCAAGGAATTATTGACACCTGCACGGCTTTCAAACGAATAATTTCCTGTCCAGTGTTTGTCTTTTTCTGTCTGGCTGTCAGTAACCACTGCGACTGAAGGTCAAATTCATTCTTAATGACAGTGATGGCTGCTGCCAGAGCTTGAGAATCAAACAGAGTCTGAGCTGCAGCAACCTCCTGCTGAAGGGCCGAAATCCTGGCAGTGTCAATGTTACCAAGGTTACGGAGTTCATTGAGGATGTTGCTGGCCTTTGTGTTGATGGAGTTGACGGATGATGTGGCATTCGCTACAGCCGCACTTGCCAATCTTGTTTTCGCGGTGGCCTCGTCTATTCCCATCCCATAGGAATCACACAGAGCCTGCGCCGGCATCACGATAGTGTTTGTCACTTCCTGTGGTCGGCCGTTCTTCGCGGTGATGTTCACAAAGTCTTGGTCAAGGGAGGCTACTGATGCTTGGGACTCATTCCACACGGTTTTCATACCCTGAAACAATAAGTGTCTTAATATAAATTGATTGGACAGTCAAAATATGTGCTTGTTAAAGTCTATCAGAAATCGGAATACCCTGAAACAACAAGTGTCTTATAAATTACTTGTATAGTCATACCCGTGCTTGTTAAGTGTTACTACTACTATCAGATATTGTAGTCAGGCTAAACCCACAGCAAAAGCTGATGGGAAATGAAAGGTGTATGACACAGATGACCACAAAAGGCTGTCATAGTTGGAGACAATGAATCGGGATGTGGAAGTGGAGAGCAAATAAATAAATATATCATTAAATAAATATTTGTTTTCTTTCATACCTCAATGAAAAAAGGAAGAAAAAGCTTTCATCCCCTGACATCTCTTTGACATTAGGAAACTATTGGAACAGAGTCAAGCAGTGCACACATCAAATTTTGTATCCATACTTACATCAATTGACAAAATATTGTATGGTAAATCCTTGAAGCTCAGTTACATGTATATATAAAAGGGTGAATCTGGGCAACTCCATTATTCAGATGTATATATAACAAAGATGATTGTTATGCCACCACTCCTGTCCTGAACGGAGGAGCCGACCGAGACTGGCACATGCACCCATAAAAGGCGTGCGCTACAACAGCTTGCTCTGAATGTGCACGTAAAACACTCTGACCTGACCTATGCGACAACATTCATTAAGCTAGATACCAAAGAGTTACATGTACAGAAGGCTGAACCCCCATCCAACACCTTCTCCAAGCAAATTAAGTAATTGTTTTTGCAATGTATTTTCCATGGAAGAATGGCCAAACTTATACTAAAACAACTGTTTACCAGTCTAGACATCCCCTGGACACACGTCTGTCAAACCTCAAACTACTTAATAAACTAAAACAAGCATTCTGAGAGTACTGCTAGAGCAATACAAATCTCCTGCTTGGTCCAACAAATTTTCATATCTCCTAAATTCAAGGGTCATAACTTTTTCAAAAATGGGTAAATTTCCATGAAAGTCAAACTTGATTTTTAACAGTACTTACATGATAAATATATAACCAAAATTTCAACTCAATATATTAAGGCATTGGGGAAAAATGTTTGTATCTCCAAAGTTCACGGTCTAATACAACTCTGTGAAAAATGGGTAAATCGCCATGAAAGTCAAACTTGATCTGTAACAGAACATGATAAGGCTATACACAAAATTTCAGCTCAATATCTTAAGGCATTCCAAAACAAAATCCGGAAAACAAATTTTCGTATCTCCTAAGTTGGGCCATAACATTGTCAAAAATGGATAAATTGCCATGAAAGTCAAACTTGATCTATAACAGAAAGTGATAAAGCTATACACAAAATTTCAGCTCAATATCTTAAGGCATTCCAAAACAAAATCCGGAAAACAAATTTTCGTATCTCCTAAGTTGGGCCATAACATTGTCAAAAATGGATAAATTCCCATGAAAGTCAAACTTGATCTGTAACAGAAAGTGATAAAGCTATACACAAAATTTCAGCTCAATATCTTGAGGCATTCCCCCCCCAAAAAAGTCTGGAAAACAAATACATGTATTCAGATCGTCTAAGTTCAAGGGCCATAACTCTGCCACAAATGGGTAAAAGAAAGAAAGAAATGTTTTATTTAACGATGCACTCAACACATTTTATTTATGGTTATATGGCATCCGACATATAGTTAAGAACCACATAGATATTGAGAGTGGAAACCCACTGTTGCCACTTCATGGGCTACTCTTTTCAATTAGCAGCAAGGGATCTTTTATATGCACCATCCCACAGACAGGGTAGTACATACCATGGCCTTTTATATACCAGTCGTGGTGCACTGGCTGGAATGAGAAGTAGCCCAGTGGGCCCACTGACGGGGATCAATCCCAGACTGACCATGCATTGAGCGAGTGCTTTACCACTGGGCTACATCCCGCCCACGCCAAAAATGGGTAAGTCGACATGAAAGTCAAACTTGATCTATAACAGACGGATGGAAGACAGACAGAAGGACAGAGATGAAACCTATAGTTGGACCAGTATGGGACAAACAAGAATGAATTCTTAATAAAATGACAATAATTGTCGACATCTATTTTCTATCTGCATTGATTCCTTAATGCCTTTTTCCAATTCCTCTCTTTACGTACGTCGTTCTGCTGTTGTGCAACTGCCTTGGCCTGTCTGGCAATCTCCTTGGCCAGGGAAGCACTCTGCTGTGTAGTGGTTAAAGAACTGATGAGCGTGTTGGAATCGCTGATGACCTGTTGACTCAATGCGTCCAAGGCTTGTACACTCTGAAGTGCTGTATTTGCCTTCGTTTCAACCTCTAGAATGAGAGACATCTGTGTTTTGAGTATTATGCATGATACTTTTTAAGTATTATTATACAAACATTTGTAACACATGGGATTTATGATACTAGTTTGTAGATTTTAAAAATATTATGACAAGATCACTTCTGATATACATGATTTATGATACCACATGACAATTTGTGAGTAATACCCTTAACCTACAGATTATACACCATTTTTAAATAATTAGCATTATTACACGTTTTCCAGTAAACAGTTTGCTAGAGCAACATAAGTTACTCCTAATAAATAAAAGATATATTGCTGCTGATCAGTCCTGAACGGAGCAGCTAGCTAAGGCTGGTACTGGTGCCCATGACCGGCGTATGCTACAACAGCTTGTTCTGAATGTGCACATAAAACCCTATAACTGACTTGGTCAGTAGCAGTGGGCTATGTCGCAGCAGAGAGCTTTTTTCTCATTATCTAGACAGTCTCAGAAACTAGAGACTAAATAAATTACTTTAAAATATGGCACTGTGTCTTTAAACAAGATGCCATTCTTTTTGTTTTACCACTCAAACGAAAATAGATTACTGTATAATACTTTATTTTCGCGGGATCAAATTTTCGCGATTTAATGAAAATGAGTCAATTCGCGAACATTTATTTTTGCGAATCCCCCAACCCCTAAAAAAAAAAAACAGAAAAGAAAAAGAAAAAAATAGAAGTAGTAGTACTGATATCAATAATTTTGAATTGAAAACGGAACTTAGTTTTGCCGGTTCACCGGTCATGAGGCTAATCTGTAGAACAAACCCCATAATATGCACACACGAGTAGGCCTACTGTACACAGTAGAGATCTGCTGTAATGAGTAAAACTATAAAACAACGGTTTTCCTACTTGAACCAATCAAGACTTTTATTGTTTACAAGCTTATAAACTTAGAGAAGGTGCTGACCGTAGTTTTTCCTTAATCCTCATAATTGTTGTAAAAACCGAAACCGAAAACAAAACGAAACGAAATTTGAAGGCACAAGCTACTAGTGCTCAGTAACTGAGTTTGATTGGTAACAATACTAGTAATAAATTTAATATGAACAGGCTTCAGACTTGCAGGCCTTTGTGACAAATAAAAATAACATTTTGAATCTGAACATCTATCAATAATATTTGTGATAAGCCTAGTCCGGATTTTTTCAATTCCACATTTTAACATGTGTAACTTCCGTCGTTCAACACGTGTAGTCACTATCTGATGAACTGATCGCTAGCACTTGTCAACTTGAAAATGGCATAAAGCTTTTTAATATTAGTATTGTTTTATTATCATGTATGTACTTTGCATCGTGTTCTTGATTTAAAGTTTTAAGTTTTAAGCAGATTTTGTGTTTTGTGTAGTTTTTTTCCGTGACAGAAGGGACATTGCATTGTTATTATTAGCCTCAATAATTAGAAACTAATGAGTTATAGTTGAACGAGACTATATTTTTTTTAGTCGGCCTTTATTTTCACGTAGAATATATTTTCACGAATTTCATTCACACGCGAAAAACGCGAAAATAAATTCCACGCGAAAATAAAGTATTATACAGTAACCTTTCTCCAATGTAACCAGTTCTGTCCTGTTTCTAAATCCTAGAATGAACCACAGATCAAACAGCCCCGAAAAAAAAGAAGAAATTTATTGTTTTGCTCTAACCTGCAGCTTTTGTACTGAAATTTCTCATGGTATTCAACATGTTTTGCGCAGACGTGAAAACATCGTCCGAATTTCGTTGTGCATCCGTAGCCTTCCTGCTAGCATTGACTGCTCTCTCCTCCAGACCATCTCCGGACTGCACCATGTTTACCGTGTTCATCCGCTGTTGTTCGGCCAGACTAGATGCCTGCAGTATCGTCTGCTGCTGATTCTGCAGTTCTGTTGTTCCATTAGTTGCCTGATAGAGAGGTAAAAAAAACCCATCATAAAATGTATGTACATCGGCATTGGAAGATGTCAGCAACTTGGGGAAGCGAGGAACTATATTTCAAGGTTGCATATGTGTATAATTTTCAGAGTTGGAATGAATAAATGAATGAATGAATGAATGAATGAAAAATGAATGAATGAATGAATGAAGAATGAATGAATGAAGAATGAATGAGTGTTTAACGACACCCCAGCACAAAAAATACATCAGCTATTGGGTGTCAAACTATGGTAAATGCGAAAATAAAATGTTTCAGAGTTGGAGTGCCAGTGCCCCAAGCTAACCCCTTATCTCCAGCCCCGCTTCTGACCCTTATGATATATTTATAACCAATTGTTTCATGGCTGAACTACATTTCGACACATTATAAAATCATATTGAGTGTCTGAATTTAGGTAAAAATTATGTGTAATTTTGAGTACTAAATGTTACTAATTGACATGCATATGAAGATTTGGCTGTTAACCATGTAAATGGTTTTTGGTATGGCATGGGCACAGCTACCACAAATCACACCACTCATAATGGAAACACTGCTATAACCATTTAACAGTGGCTGATCCAGAAAATCCTTCTTTTCTGGGGGGGGGGGGGGGCAGTGACATGAGGTGGAATGCCAAGGGAACTTTAGAGGAAGTTTGGAGGGGGGAAATTAATATATAATAAAATTATAACTATCGCAAAATTTAGGGGGCCCCCTAGATCCGCCTCTGTTTAATCTTCACATTCTGTGCCCATGCCCTAAACAAAATGTGCACATGTGAAATACATAAAAGACTCTTGTATCAACAGTGAACTGTTCATTTGTCTATTTAAGGGACATATCCTAGTTTTTAAACACTAGGCATATGTTTTACTATTATAGAGCCGTTTTTGATAACTGAAGTCATATTTTACTTAGATTTTATTGTACCAGCATGGACTGCACATGCATGGATTTTATTGTTCAGTTTCCATACATTCGAAGTGTTTGTGGTCATCCTGGTGTTATTAATATCACAAAATGCATTTCTCATATTTTTACAAACGCATGTGCGTCTGAGAAGTAACAGTTATGGAGTCCATTTTTAATATATTTTTAGAAGTAATTTCACCATTTCAAAGTCAAAGACTCATGTTTCACTCAATTGTACTTTATCCAGATGTGTTACAGGTTTGTAGATTAACTAAACTTAGTGTTGATTTTCATGGGTTGAAACTAGGGTATGTCCCTTTAATTACATAATATTTTGAACATTTGTCTATTAATTACATAACACTTATTCACAAAAAGGACCAGATCGAATTACACATTACATATAGATGCACTCTTGCACCAGTACTAACTGTTCATTTGTAACAACTTAACAATGTTTGATGCTACAGTGTATGTCTAAGTGCAAGATGCCAAACACTTATTAAGTAGCAGCATGTGTAAACAAATTTAAAGCTAAGCAGATGTATAAAATATAAGTGATAATGAACTGCTGATTTTTATATCAGCAAAATTACACAATCAAAAGTTTAATCCCATTAGCTGACAGAATAAAGATTTAGGATCTAGAGGTTTGACAGTAACTTGTGGGAGTCGTCATGCATCCCTTGGACTCTGCCTTGTGGAGAGAAATGATTTGAATATATTAAGGGGACAGAACCTAGTTTTCAAACACTAAGGCATATTTTTCACCTAGACCCTAGTTTCAACCCGTAAAAATGGACACTAAGTTTGGTTAATTTACAAACCTGTACCAAATTTGGATACAACTGAGTGAAACAAGAGTCTTTGATGTTGAAATAACCTTAAAAATAGACTAAAACACGACTCGATAACAGTTACTTCTCAGACACATGTGCGTTTTAAAAAATAAGAAAAATTCATTTTATGGTATTAGAAACACTAGGATGACGAGAAACACTTCAATTGTATGAAGCTGGATAATCTAAATACACATGTAATAAAATATACATGTTGGATTTCAGTGATCATAAGCAGCTTTAATTAAAAGTGAAAAATATGTCATAGTCTTTAAAAACTAGGATCTGTTCATTTAATAGTTTTGCCATTAAGATTTAATTAGTTTGATTTGACTTATTGTATTTTGATTTAAAATTAATATTAATTTGATTAAATCATACTTCTCTGTTGTCTGTTAATCTGTTAACTAACCTGTGTATTTGCTGTATCTGCTCGTGACTTCAAGCCATTGAGCTGCGTGTTCAGATTTACAAAGTCCACGCTCGATGTGCCCAGTGACTGACTGATGTTCTGGAGACGTGTTGCAGCTTCCAGCGCGTTGCTGCTCTTCAGAAACACCCGGTTGGCCTCATCATTCGTCGTCACACCCAGAGACTTCAAGGTCACCGCAGTTCCTTGCAAGGCTGTTATGTCGCGGCCATTTTTGTCATGTTTTACCAGCATGGACTGCACAACCTTCAGCAGTAATATGTCACAATGTAATATACTACATGTAATTATATTATTACTAGTTAAACATTATGGGACTCCTCCAGAAATGAGAATCACATGGCGTGATATAAAAAGGCAAGTTTTCTAAAGTCTACCTATTTGCCCTGGACCAAACCAGTGGCAGATCCAAAAAATAAATTTAGGGGTGGGGTCCCCAATGACATGAGGCAGAATGCCAATGGAACTTTGGGGGAGGTTTTTGGGGGGATCGTAAAAAAATAGAAAATTAATATATAATAAAATTATAACTGTTGCAAAATCTAGATCCACCTCTTCAAACCACTGACCTTGTCAGAGCCAGAGGACAGAGGGAACAGACATGCCTTAACCTTGAAAGGATGTGGGAATGTAAAAATTGCCAGCAGTTTGCTAGGTTCCAAATGACTATTTATCTACGAAAAAAAGGTCACCTGGATATACAATGTTGTACTAATCACACATGGAGAAGTGGGGAATTTTTTTGATATATATATATACAGGGATGTGAGAGGGGCTGGAACAAAAAAGCTTACTCTGGCTGGGGTCTAGGGGCCACTCAAGGGCCGCTGAAGGCAAATTGTTGTTTGCAACCCCGTGGAACTGCCAAAAATTGCATTCAGTGCTAACAAATCTAAACTGGTTATAACTTATATTATAAGGCACACATCATAAACTTGACACAACTGATTCTATTATACAAGTCTACCCACGAAGAGATAAATAGCCGATTATGATATATAGAAACATCTGTACCTGTAGCAAATTCTCTGCCAGCCTCTGTGGCTGTGGTTTTTATATAAGACAACTGATTCTATCATACAAGTCTACCTGCGAATAGTTAAATAGCCGATTATGATATATAAAATCATCTGTAGGCCCTACCTGTAGCAAATTCTCTGCCAGCCTGCCTGCCTCTGCAGCTGTGGTTCTATATAAGACAACTGATTCTATCATACATGTCTACCCTCGAACAGTTAAATAGCCGATTATGATATATAGAAGCATCTGTACCTGTAGCAAACTTTCTGCCAGCCTGCCTGCCTCTGTGGCTGTGGTTTTAATATGAGAAAACTGATTCTATCATAAAAGTCTACCCACAAAGAGTTAAATAGCCAATATATAGAAGCATCTGTACCTGTAGTAAACTTTCTGCCAGCCTGCCTGCCTCTGTGGCTGTGGTTTCTATATAAGACAACTGATTCTATCATACAAGTCTACCCACGAAGAGTTAAATAGCCGATTATGATATATAGAATCATCTGTACCTGAAGCAAATTCTCTGCCTGCCTGCCTTTGTGGCTGTGGTCTATATAAGACAACTGATTCTATCATACAAGTCTACTCACGAATAGTTAAATAGCTAATTATGATATATAGAAGCATCTGTGCCTGTAGCAAACTTTCTGCCAGCCTGCCTGCCTTTGTGGCTGTGGTTTCTATATAAGACAACTGATCCTATCATACAAGTCTACCCGCAAATAGTTAAATCGTTGATTATGATATATAGAAGCATCTGTACCTGTAGTAAACTCTGCCAGCCTGCCTGCCTCTATGGCTGTGGTTTTAATATGGGACAACTGATTCTATCATACAAGTCTACCCGCGAACAGTTAAATAGTTGATTATGATATATAGAAGCATCTGCACCTGTAGCAAATTCTCTGCCAGCCTGCCTGCCTCTGCAGCTGTGGTTCTATATAAGACAACTGATTCTATCATACAAGTCTACCCGCGAACAGTTAAATAGTTGATTATGATATATAGAAGCATCTGCACCTGTAGCAAATTCTCTGCCAGCCTGCCTGCCTCTGCAGCTGTGGTTCTATATAAGACAACTGATTCTATCATACAAGTCTACCCACGAATAGTTAAATAGCCGATATATAGAAGCATCTGTACCTGTAGCAAACTTTCTGCCAGCCTGCCTGCCTCTGCAGCTGTGTTTTCTATAAGAGACACTGTATTTAAAACGCCCGTCAGATCGGTGGATGCAGAATCTGATATGTTTTGGAGGTAGGCTTCCACCTCCTTCAGTGACGTCATCAGGCTGTTAAGTGATGCTGCAATAACCTCCAGGGGTGCTGGAATATAAGACAGTTAAATGAGAACATGGAATTCACATTCGGTAAAGCATGCATGAAAGGTGCAAATTCAAATATACCGAGTCAAATTAAAAACTTCACAATCTAAAATTTGAATAAAGTCAATGACTGTTGAAAGCAGATATTTTTCAGGAATAAATATTGTAATGGCAATGTCTACACTCCATTTGAAGCCCATCACAGCTCACGTGACCCGATCCATAGCATGTGCACAGCACAATTGAGACAAAAGTGGTTTTGCACATGCCACTGGTCACGTAACTACAATAGCACACATGTTTTCATTGTTATTTGTCACAGTAGTCTGACACAATGAAAAAACACATTAAAATGATATTTGTTACGACTGGTTTCGATGCCATGCCTCACAAATGTGCAGCGTGAATGTGCCGTCAGTATGTTGCACGCAGGAACGTCAGTCACTGATATTGCAAGGGCATGGACTTTCAGTCGACGGACAATTTATGATCTGCGGACACGAATACAACAAATGGGTACCACAGCTGATTGCCCCTGACCGGGTAGACCACGTGTAGTGTCATGGGCAGAAAGAAAGAAATGTTTTATTTAACGACGCACTCAACACATTTTATTTACGATTATATGGTGTCAGACATATGGTTAAGAACCACACAGATATTGAGAGAGGAAACCCGCTGTCGCCACTTTATGGGCTACTCTTTTCAATTAGCAGCAAGGGATCTTTTATATGCACCATCCCACAGACAGGGTAGTACATACCACGTCCTTTGATATACCAGTCGTGGTGCACTGGCTGGAACAAGAAATAGTCCAATGGGCCCACCGACGGGGATCGATCCCACACCGACTGTGCATCGAGCAAGCGCTACACCACTGGGCTACGTCTCGCCCCCCCCCCCCCCCCCCCCCCCCCCCAATCATGGGCAGATGGCTGTCATATTGTGTTACGTCACTCCGCCACCGTTTCATGACAGCTACAAACCGAAACTGAAACCGAAATAGTCACACATCCCACACTGTCAAATACTAGTAGCCTGCAGGGAATTGTTTATGGTGTTTTATTAAGATGTATAACCCACAGGAAATATGCAGGACATTACGCAGAGTTACGTACTGTCAGAGGGTAAAACAGGTATGGCGCTATACCCAAAAAATTTCAATAATGTTTTTGTTTAAAGTTAACCTTTTGACAAAATTCATTACTCTTATCATTACTGTATGATTTTCTTAACCCAAAGCCTGAATGTAACCTATTTTCTTTCTCGGGGAGCTAGGCCCCCATTACCTCCTTGTTGACTGTGGTTGCATTCAATTCCATAGCGCCATACCCAAAAATGTCTTTCTGGCAGAAACACTGTTACAGTATATAATTATACAAAGATAGTGCTACTCTAACTTACCAATTAGGCTATTTATCTTAATCATATGTGTTGTTATTTGCTTCTTAGCATCAACGGCCTTCTGGATGTTGTTCCGAGCTTCATTCAGAAGAGCTGAGATGCTTGCTTTCTTTTCAGTTTCTACCAAGCCCACTGCTGATGACAGGTATTTAATGGTGGAATTAAAAGCAGACAACTTTCCACGATTCGTCTCTTCTGATGCTTCTGCTGTTCTCAACTGGAAAGGAAAAGAAGTAATGTTATTATTAAGAGTTTTATTTAATATACACTCAACACATTGTAAACGTTGGTTTTGTTTAATATACACTCAACACATTGTAAACGTTGTTTTGTTTAATACACACTCAACACATTGTAAACGTTGGTTTTGTTTAATATACACTCAACACATTGTAAACGTTGGTTTTATTTAATGTTTTGTTTAATATACACTCAACGTTGTAAACGTTGGTTTTATTTAATATACACTCAACACATTGTAAACGTTGGTTTTGTTTAATACACACTCAACACATTGTAAACGTTGGTTTTGTTTAATACACACTCAACACATTGTAAACGTTGTTTTGTTTAATACACACTCAACACATTGTAAATGTTGGTTTTGTTTAATATACACTCAACACATTGTAAACGTTGGTTTTATTTAATGTTTTGTTTAATATACACTCAACACATTGTAAACGTTGGTTTTGTTTAATATACACTCAACACATTGTAAACGTTGGTTTTATTTAATGTTTTGTTTAATATACACTCAACACATTGTAAACGTTGGTTTTATTTAATATACACTCAACACATGGTTTTGTTTAATACACACTCAACACATTGTAAATGTTGGTTTTGTTTAATACACACTCAACACATTGTAAACATTGGTTTTGTTTAATACACACTCAACACATTGTAAACATTGGTTTTGTTTAATACACACTCAACACATTGTAAACATTGGTTTTGTTTAATACACACTCAACACATTGTAAATGTTGGTTTTGTTTAATACACACTCAACACATTGTAAACGTTGGTTTTGTTTAATACACACTCAACACATTGTAAACGTTGGTTTTGTTTAATACACACTCAACACATTGTAAACGTTGGTTTTGTTTAATATACACTCAACACATTGTAAACGTTTTGTTTAATGACACCAATAGTGCATATTTATTTATGCATCATGAGCTATTGCATGTCATCATGTCAAATATATGGTAATTTTATAGAGTCGTAGAGAGAAAACTTGCTACATTTTTTCATTAGTTGCAAGGAATTTTTTATGTGCACCATCCCAAATACATGACAGCACATACCACGGCCTCGGACATATGGTTACAGACCACAGAGATAATTAGAAAGGAAACCAGTTGCCACCACTCCATGGGCTACTCTTTTTTTTATTAATTAGCAACATGGAATCTTTTTATATGTAATATCCCACAGACAAGATAGTACATACCACAGCCTTTGTTACACCAGTTGTGGAGCACTGGCTGGAATGAGATGTATAGCCCAAATGACTCACAGACGGTGATTAATCCTAGACCGACTGCACACCAGTTGAATATTTACCACTGGGATATGTCCCACCCCACAACACCACTAGAGCACACTGATTTATTAATCATCAGGTACCGGGTGTCAAACATTTGATAATTCTGATACAGTCTTCAGAGGAGACCTCAACCAACTGCACTAGATCCAACTCAGGAGCGGGACATAGCCCAGTGGTAAAGCATTCGCTTGATGTGCGGTCGGTCTAGGATCGATCCCCGTCAGTGGACCCATTGGGCTATTTCTTATTCCAGCCAGTGCTTCATAACTGGTGTAACAAAGGCCATGGTATGTACTATCCTGTCTGTAGGATGGTGCATATAAAAGATCCCTTGCTGCTAATCGAAAAGAGTAGCCCATGAAGTGGCGACAGCGGGTTTCCTCTCTCAATATCTGTGTGGTCCTTTAGATCCCACCCCATGCCCCACACCCACAAACGTTTGTTTTGTTTAACACCACCAAACATATGGTAATTTTCACATGTAGTTTTAGGAAACTCGCAATATTTTTCCATTAGTAGCTAGGGATTTTTTTTATATGCACCATCCCAAAGATAGGACAGCACATACCACAACCTTTGATATACTAGTCATGGTGCACTGGCTGAAATGATAAATAGCCCAATGAGCCCACCGACCAAACAGCTCTTCCTGGCATCAGTCAGGATAAAAGTTAGTTTGTTTTGACACCACTAGAGCACATTGATTTATTAATCATCGGCTATTGGATGTCAAACATTTGGTAATTCTGACATAGTCATAGAGAGGAAACCCACTACATTTTTCATTAGTAGCAAGGGACCTTTTATATGCACCGTCCCACAGACAGGATAGCACATACCATGGCCTTTGATATACCAGTCGTGGTGCAATGGCTAGAGTGAGAAATAGCCGAATAGGCCCATCGATGGGGATGGATCCTAGACTGACCGCGCATCAAGCGAGCGTTTTCCCACTGGGCTATGTCCCGCCCTTCAATCAGGATAAAAGTGATAAAAGTGTTAGAAAAGACAAGTTTTGTTGAACGACACCACTAGAGTACATTGATTTATTAATTATCGATTGATTAATTTAAAAAAAAAAAAAAAAATTGTTCTGTTTAACGACACCACTGGAGCACATTGATTAATTAATCATTGGCTATTAGATGTCAAACACATGGTAATTTTGACTCGTAATCTTCAGAGGAAACCAACTACATATTTTCTAATACAGCAAGGGATCTTTTATATGCACTTTCCCACAGACAGGAAAGCACATACCATGGCCTTTTTCCAGTTGTGGTGAACTGGTTGGAACAAGAAAAAAACCATTCACTTGAATGGATTTACCGAGGTGGTTCGATCCAGCGAGAACTCAACCAACTGAGCTAAATCCTGCTTGATTGATTTATTAATTATCAACTGTTGGATGTCAAACATTGTCTTAGAAGAAACTTGTTACTTTGTTTTAGCAGCATGGGATTTTTTTATATGCACTGTCCCACAGATAGGGACACCATATACCATTGCCTTTGATATATCAATCATGGAGGTACTGGTTGGAATGAGGAAAAAAATCATACCAAGAGTCCAAAATGCATAGAATTGGTGGACATGGGTTTTTGTGTTTTTTCGCTGTCAATTTAGACCACTGTATTTTATTTGCTGTTTTGTCTATGAAAATGTTTGAAAGTTAAATTTTGTTTTGTTTAATAACTACCACATCTAGAGAGCATTTATAAACTGACTGACTACCTTTCTGGCTTAACAAATGAACATATATTAGAAGAGGACAATGATTATGTTAAGGCCTTACGACATATAATAAAAGAGGACAATGATTATGTTAAGGCCTTACGACATATAATAAGAGGACAATGATTATGTTAAGGCCTTACAACATATAATAAAAGAGGACAATGATTATGTTAAGGCCTTACGACATATAATAAGAGGACAATGATTATGTAAAGGCCTTACGACATATAATAAAAGAGGACAATGATTATGTTAAGGCCTTACAACATATAATAAGAGGACAATGATTATGTAAAGGCCTTACGACATATAATAAAAGAGAACAATGATTATGTTAAGGCCTTACAACATATAATAAGAGGACAATGATTATGTAAAGGCCTTACGACATATAATAAGAGGACAATGATTATGTAAAGGCCTTACGACATATAATAAAAGGGGACAATGATTATGTTAAGGCCGTAGGACATATAATAAAAGAGGACAATGATTATGTTAAGGCCTTACAACATATAATAAGAGGACAATGATTATGTAAAGGCCTTACGACATATAATAAAAGAGAACAATGATTATGTTAAGGCCTTAGGACATATAATAAGAGGACAATGATTATGTTAAGGCCTTAGGACATATAATAAAAGAGGACAATGATTATGTTAAGGCCTTACAACATATAATAAGAGGACAATGATTATGTAAAGGCCTTACGACATATAATAAAAGAGGACAATGATTATGTTTAGGCCGTAGGACATATAATAAAAGAGGACAATGATTATGTAAAGGCCTTACAACATATAATAAGAGGACAATGATTATGTTTAGGCCTTACGACATAATAAAAGAGGACAATTATTATGTTACGGCCTTACAAATTCAAGAAGCTTGTTCATGGCTATATTGGCTGTTTTCGCACTGTGAAAGGGTCAAGGCTGACAGTGATTACATTAAGGTCTTACGACATATAATAAAAGAGGACAATAATTATGTTAAGGGTTTACGACATATAATAAAAGAGGACAATTATTATGTTAAGGGTTTACGACATATAATAAAAGAGGACAATTATTATGTTAAGGCCTTACGAATTCAAGAAGCTTGTTCATGGCTATATTGGCTGTTGCTAGTCGCACTGGGAAGGAGTCAAGGCTGGCTGTGTTATCGCTGGCCTCTAGAGCTGTTACCACATTCGTTAGGTTCTCTTGAAGCAATCGTAACTTCACTACCTCTTCACCAACTAGATCGTAGCAGCCAGAACACACTGATAGAAACAAAAAACAACAACAACAATACTTTTATTCTTGTTTGAACATCTATTCCATTCTAAAATTAAATATGGCTACATAAAATAGTCCTTTCTAGCCTTCAGGAACATTGTTTGTTTTTGAAAATAATTTAAATTTGATTCGATGTAAAAACATTAGTAAAAGTGGTTTGAAAATAATAAAAAAGAACAATTTTTGTGTGCAATTTAGAAAACAATTGGCTCAGAAATAAATAACTTGTGGTACACAAGTAAGAAAATGATTTTGCTTGGTGGGAAGGACTACAGTTGATTTACCAGCTGTGTATTGTTTACATTGTGCCTTGTGTGAGCATACAAAATGTACTTTGTTTAATGACATGCACCACTATAAGAGCCCATCGATTAATTAATGATTGGCTATTGGATGTCAAACAGTTGTCAATTCTGACATGTACCTTTCATGGAAAACCCGTTAGATTTTTCCATTAGCAACAAGGGATCTTTTACATGCATTTTCCAACAGACAGGACAGCACATACCACAGTCTTTCATATACCAGTTGTGGGGGACTGGTTGGGACTGGGGAAAACCCGTTCTGAGAAATGGTCCATCAAGGGGGTTTGATCCTCCGGCCTAAGCACCTCAGACAAGTGCTCTACTGACTGATCTAGATTCTGCCCCTTGTACGTATATACCTGTTTGTGTGCCAAACATTTGTTTTCTTTGACGACACCACAAGAGCACATTGATTAATTAATCATCGGCTATTGGATGTCAAACATTTGGTAATTTTAACATATAGTCTCAGAGAGGAAATCTGCTACATTTTTCCAGCAAGGGATCTTTTATATGCACCATCCCACAGACAGGACAGCACATACCACGGCCTTTGATATACCATTCGTGGTGCACTGGCTGGAAAAAGAAATAGAGCAATGGGTCCACCGACAGGGATCGATCCCAAACCGGCCACGCATCAAGTGAGCGCTTTACCACTGGGCTACGTCCCGCCCTGTTCATTTCTTTAACGACACCACTAGAGCACATTGATTAATTAATCATCGGCTGATGGATGTCAAACATTTGGTAATTATGACTCGTGGAACCCCACTACATTTTTCCATTAGCAGCAAGAGATCTTTTATTAGCACTTTCCCACAGACAGGACAGCACACACCATGGCCTTTGACCAGGTGTATTGGTTGGAATGAGAAAAAAACCAATCAGTTGAATCAATACAATGAGGTAATTCGATTCTGAGATCTAAGCATCTCAGGCGAGTGCTCAACTTGACTGAGCGAAATTCCACCCCTGTTGTGTAAATGATAATGCAATAATGAACCAAGACTAATAAGGTGTAAAAAAAACATAAAAACCAGTGTGTTTCTGGGATCCTGAACCTACATAAGAGCTAACTCTAAAAATAGTTCAATGTACAGTAAAATCCCTCTAAAGTGAACACACTCAGGACCAGTTAAAATGTCCAATTTTAAGAGGTATCCGGTTTAGAGAGGTTAAATTATGTACTTTTTTGTAAAAAGGGACTGTAAAAAAAACATCCGGTTTTGAGGGAATTCCAGTATACAGAAGGTCCAGTTTTGAGAGTTTTCACTGTATTTCTTTTTTAAAGTTTTGTTAATATGAAGGTGAAAAGAGTAAAAATGAAGTTAAATTTTTAAAAATAACAAGCCGACCCGTCAAATTTTTCACGGTATCTTCTCTGAAACACACACATTTTGTTTTTAAGAGTAAAAAGTTCACATCATCAGGGTTTTATCACCTATGTTTCCAGACTCCGATAATGGGCACTATTCCCCACCATTCTACAGAGGCTATGTCATTTTTTATTCCCAATTTTGGAGTAAAAAATTCCCAATCTGAATGTAAATCTCATTCACTTGACAAACCTTCCCTGCTCAATAACGTTTTGTAATGCACAATACATATATTTATTTGAATAAACACAAGTACATGTATATATACACATATATATATATATATATATATATATATAGCATTACTTTTGTAATTGTAACTTGGCTTAATAAAATGTTTTTGAAATGAAACTGAAAATTGCCTCTTTTTTTTCGTAAAACGATGCTAAAATTCCCAATTTCAAAGCCATGGGTGTCAAGTCAAATTTTAGAAATAAACCCCTAATCATGTTAATCACTAACCTGTGCAGCCAGTATTTTTGGTCAAACTGTGGTAGTTATCTTCGCATACGTCACACACACGGCCTGTCACGTGACTGGCACACAGGCACTGACCAGTACTTTTGTTACATACCAAGTTGAGCGATCCAATTTCACTGCAGTTGCAGGCTAAAACAGATGAACATTTTGAAACAGTGAAATAGTACTGACTGCATTACACTTTAATATTAGTCAAATATAGTTTATTGTCATAAGCATACAAGATGGGGGTGGGGGGGGATATTATTAGCATTGTTTATATTAGTAATCTCTACATGGGGGACATAATTAGCAGTATTTATATTACTAACCTCTAGAGGGGGCACAACATAATCAGCATCATTTATATTACTAACCTCTTTGGGGAGTGTCATAACTAACATTGTTTATATTACTAAATTTTACATGGGGGACATAATTAGCACTGTTTATATTACTAACCTCTACTTGGGGAAGACGCAACATAATTAGCAACGTTTATATTGCTCACCTCTATGGGGGAGGGGGGCATAATTAGCACTGTTTATATTACTAACCTTTACGGGGGGGGGGGGGGCACAACATAATTACAATTGTTTATATTACTAACCTCTATGGGGGAGGGGGGGCATAATTAGCACTATTTATATTACTAACCTCTACGGGGGGGGAGGGCACAACATAATTACAATTGTTTATATTACTAACCTCTATGGGGGAGGGGGGCATAATTAGCACTGTTTATATTACTAACCTCTACGGGGGGGGAGGGGCACAACATAATTACAATTGTTTATATTACTAACCTTTATGGGGAGGGGGGCGTAATTAACATTGTTTATATTACTAACCTCATAATTAGCAGTTTATATTACTAACTTCTACGGGGGGGGGGCGCAAAACATAATTACAATTGTTTATATTACTAACCTCTATGGGGGGAGGACAACATAATTAGCATTGTTTATATTACTAACCTCTATGGGGGGAGGACAACATAATTAGCATTGTTTATATTACTAACCTCTACATCCATCAATTCCCATGCCAAAGAATCTGTCTACACATTCATTACACTGTGGAGAGATCACGTTAGCGGAACAGTTCTCACAGTGTTTCCCGGTCGTTCCGTTCCTACAGCTGAGACAGACCCCCGAGTTCTCGTCACATTCGGTGGACCTCTCGTTGCAGGAACATGACACACATATGTCGTATGGCGTCAAGGTGGACTGGTTGTATCGCTGGTATCCGCCCGTGCAGTTCTGACAAGATGTGCCTGCAATATGGTCAATGGAAGAAAGGAAGAAAGAAAGAAAGAAATGTTTTATTTAACGACGCACTCAACACATTTTATTTACAGTTATATGGAAGAAGCACCAATGGTTGAGGATGAAAGAATAGGCTTACAAATGAATAAGAATACAAGAATCGTTAAGAAGAAGAAGAAGTTTGTTTTGTTTAACGACACCACTAGAGCACATTGATTTATTAATCATTGGCTATTGGATGTCAAACATTTGGTAATTGTAACATATATAGTCTTAAGAGAGGGAAAACTCACTACATTTTGTCTATTAGTAGCAAGAGATATTTTATATGCACCATCCCACAGACAGGACAGCACATACCACAGCCTTTGATATACCAGTCGTGGTGCACTGGCTGGAACAAGAAATAGCCCAATGGGCCATATAACCCAGTGGTAAAGTGCTCGCTTAATTCGCGGTCTAGGATCGATCCCAGTCAGTGGGCCCATTGGGCTATATCTTTTCCCTGCCAGTGCACCATGACCGGTATATCAAAGGTCATGGTATGTGCTATCCTGTCTGTAGGATAGTATATATAAAAGATGCCTTGCTACTAATGGTTTACAGGAATCGAGTACCCGTACAAGGTGGAATATAATGATCAACTATAATACAATGGACAATGTAGGACAATAATTTCAGCAGTTAATAATAAGCAATATTATTAATTACACAATAATTATAGATCATGCTCTAGTTTCTCTTTTTAAACTGGCCGTCCGTCCATCACAACACTGAACATATCAACCGGCTTCTAAATGCAATACAATGTTCAGCGCTGGAATTAAGATGCATAATTTCTATTTTACTTCATTCCTTATTCTCATTATGATCGGGTCTGGGTTGAGTTTGACCCTTAAGTACCTGAGTCCAATATTTTGGACTCGTGGAGGCCCTATCCGCTACCCTATTCGATTTTATGCAATTTTTAACTGTTATACATCAATAAATTCAAAAAAAATTAAAAAAATTATGTATACCTGATACAAATTCAGCTGGCTTGCACATGCAGTCTTCGACAAACGTTGTTGGGTTTTTATCACCAAGCTGAGCTGTTACCATGGATACCATAGACACTATAAGTGGTTTACCGGCTACTGATTTCCGAAATGTTAGCTTCTCCATCCCTGCCAAAATACCTGCCAAACAAGATATAAAGTTCTGTTAATATCTAGTTATTTAAAGCTATGTATACTCTTCAAAAAAATGTAGGGGAACCTGAAATATTAATGTTAATATCAACTACAGTGAAACCTCTCAAAACCGAACCCTCAGTAAACCGGAATTCCCTCAAAACCAAGACATAACTTAACCTCTCTAAACCAGATCCTTCTTAAAACCGGACATTTGTCTTGGTCCCAAGGGTGTCCGGTTTAGGGGGGTTTCACTGTATTAGACCGAACATACGTTTTTGACCACAGACATCCTAGTAAAGAACATTCAGACCTGTTTATCAACACACCGAAACACATTCCATAGTTTGCACGTGCATCACACAGTTGCCCCATATACGTGCGTGGGGTGTCATTCTCAATTTTGACAATTTTCAGGAAGGTCAATTAATCACTGTGGAAAATTATTTCTGTCAATCTTTTTCATTCTGTTGATCATACATTTGTTATTGTTTGAATTTGCGATTTACTGATAAAAAAAAAACGTCAGCTTTTAAATTTCACTTCTGACCCCAATCGTCCTTCAAGATCATAAAACCTACTGTAATACTGAACTACTGGTTGTAATGTTTGCCCAATTAATTCACTATTATCATACAACCATTCCCCACAGCTAATATACCTGACAATTTGGGCAATTGTAAATTATTATTACGAGTTGCACTACTTTTTTTGAAGAGTATATTTCTATAAGTAGGCCTACCATGCATGGGTCAAATAACCAGAGATTTCCTAACTTGTTTTTGTAAAACCATTCATTCTACACCATCTTTTGAAGGAGCAGGATGTCGCTCATCACTTGCCAGATGCACAGTCGGTCAAGGATCAACCCCCATCAGTGGGCAAAGAGGCTGTGGTATGTGCTATCCTGTCTGTGGAACAGTGCATATAAATGATCCCTTGATACCAAGGAAATAATGTAGCGGGTTTTCTCTCTAAGACTATATGTCAAAATTACCAAATGTTTAAACATCCAACAGCTGATGATTAATAAATTAATGTGCTCTAGTGGTGGGGTTAAACAAAATAAACCAAATGTCTGACGTTCAATAGCAGATGATTAATAAATCATGTGCTCTAGTGGTGTCGTTAAACAAAGCAAATTTTAACCCTCTTTTGAAAAAAACAACAACAACCACACCCTCCCTAAACCAACATTCATGTCCCCAAGCTGCCCATTGATATGGCCTCTATAAGAGAAACAAATACTAAACTAAATTTATCTAAACAATAATGAAAAGAATTTGACATGTGAAACCGGCCTCGGTGGTGTAGTGGTTAGGCCATCGGTCTACAGGCTGGTAGGTACTGGGTTCGGATCCCAATCGAGGCATGGGATTTTTAATCCAGATACCGACTCCAAACCCCGAGTGAGTGGCAATGGGTAGCACCGACCATCGATCCATAACTGGTTCAACAAAGGCCATGGTTTGTGCTATTCTGCCTGTGGGAAGCGCAAATAAAAGATCCCTTGCTGCTAATCAGAAAGAGTAGCCCATGTAGTGGCGACAGCAGGTTTCCTCTCAAAATCTGTGTGGTCCTTAACCGTATGTCTGACAACATATAACTGTAAATAAAATGTGTTGAGTGCGTCGTTAAATAAAACACTTCTTTCTTTGACATGTGAAACTTACGATACATTTCATCCGATGTAGGTTTTTTTCCTTTCGATTCAATGATCCACAGTTCCGGAAACAGTCGAACATTGATGCTGACGTCACCAGTACCATTTGCTGATTGGTCTCCATAATGCAGCAGTTTCAAGGCTGAATAGACATTTGTATCATTAGTACAGCGTGGCCATGATAATGTCTGCCCATATGTCTGTCTGTCAGTCTGTCAGTTTGTATGGATGGATGTATCTGTGTATGTATTTGCACAGGTAGGTAGGTAGGTATTCATGTATGTGTGTGTGTGTGTGTGCGTGTGTGTGCGTGTGTGTGTGCGTGCGCGTGCGTGCGTGCGTGCGTGCATGCGTGTGTGTGTGTGTAAATGGAATGAATAAATGAATGAATTAGGAGATAACCATATGGAGTTTTTAGATTTGCGGGTGTTATTGTCTATTTGATACCGCAAATCTAAAAACTCAATATGGTTATGTCCATTGTAAACTGGATCGTTTTTCAACGGAACTACTGTATATTTGGTATTTCTTGAAAAAAAATACTTGGCTACAATCTAACTGTAGACTCTTGAATCGTCAACTTCGCCTTTCTTACACTTTTATTTGTTATACAGTTGTTATGCAGTATATACCAGAGGTTAAACTAATGCAGGGTACTGCCAAAAATGGAACTGCATTTTTCAGCAAAAATGACGGTTGCAAATAAAAACATTAATTAAATTTCTTAAATGGTATGTGACGTATAAACAAAACTAATTTTTACTCACCGTGACCCTCAATAGTTACTAGAACTTGGTTTTCTAGTTTAATGTCCGCCCCAGCCTTAGCCAGTTGAAACGTCAGGAGTTGTCCATATGAAGAATGGTGATCGCCCAAGAACTCGGCAGGAGCTACAATGAACTCATTTTCGCTCCCCCAGCCATCCGTTCTGTCAACACAAAATTAATAATCCTGCCATTTTTATTTATTTGGAAATATCGGGCCGAACGTATGAAGCCTGTTTTCCTTACCATATAACTGTAAATAAAATGTGCTGAGTGCGTCGTTAATAAAACATTTCTTTCTTTGTTTTCCTTAAACCTTGGAGTTAATTTAAGCATTATGCAAATGTGTGTTGTTACACACAGTTAAGACATAAATAAGCTTTGCCAATTCGGCCCATCAAGATTAAAAATTGAAATAAAAGAAAGAAAGAAAGAAATGTTTTATTTAACGATGCACTCAACACATTTTATTTACGGTTATATGGCGTCAGACATGTGGTTAAGGACCACACAGATTTTGAGAGGAAACCCGCTGTCACCACTTCATGGGCTACTCTTTCTGATTAGCAGCAAGGGATATTTTTTTTGCGCTTCCCACAGGCAGGACAGCACAAACCATGGCCTTTGTTGAACCAGTTATGGATCACTGGTCGGTACAAGTGGTTTATACCTACCCATTGAGCCTCGCGGAGCACTCACTCAGGGTTTGGAGTCGGTATCTGGATTAAAAATCCCATGCCTCGACTGGGATCCAAACCCAGTACCTACCAGCCTGTTGACCGATGGCCTAACCACAACGCCACCGAGGCCGGTTGAAATAAAAGAATGTACATAAAAGTAATACTAGTAATAAAGATACTAATATTAGCATGTAAAATAGTCAAGGAAGGATTTAAGGAGTTTTAATACCTTTAAAGGGACAGTCCTGAATTTGCTGCATTGTAAGATGTTTCCGGCTAATAAAATATTTCTATGATCAAACTTACATATTAAATATATGCTCTTGTTTAGAATATCAGTGTCAGTATATTCAGTGTGTTTCTGGTCATCTTAATATATGTAAGAAGCCCAAACTGGATTTTGTCTTAAATAATTTTGTACGTACGAAAAAAAAAAAAAAAAAAAAAGAAATAAAATTAAATTTAACCTAGGACAAATACTAGATTGATCAGAAACATGTTTAATATGTAGCCACTAATATTTTATGCAGAAAAATATGTTTGATATGTAATTACAATTGTTAAAATGTTTATGTTAGTCGATAACATCTTAAAAATTGCATCGAACTCAGGAATGTCCCTTTAAGTGGCAAAGTACATCATACTCTCATATTTAGTATTAATATTCCGGTCAGCCAGTTCCTCACCCAGTGTTGCCTTTGGCTTTAAGCTCTGTTGGGGAATATTTAAAACCATTTTTTAAAAGAGAACGGTCATTCCAACAATCACCTTCTTAACTTATGAGAATATGATTTGTTTGATGAAAGGAAAAGAATGCTAAAGCAACATTTTTAAATTGACCATTCGGTAAATTTATCTTATGATTATTTTAATATGAGGTCTGCACAACTGGTCAAAGGCCGTGGTATGTGTTTTCCTGTCTGTGGGAAAATGCATATAAAAATATGCCTTTCTGCATTAAGAAAATGTAGCAGGTTTCCTCTGATGACTGTCAGAATTACCAAATGTCTGACATCCAGTAGCCGATGATTAATTAATCAATATGCTCTAGTGATGTTGTTAAACAAAACAAACTTAATACAAGGTCTATGTATTTCATGGGTGGAACAA
>NC_054708.1:27074071-27251571 GCF_016097555.1 Gigantopelta aegis | reverse complement strand
CATCCATTTGCGCTGAAGAAAAAGAACGATGGCTTGCACTTGTCGCACCGGCGTCCATCAATTGTTTCCTTGCAAGGGCACTGGCCGTCATTAGCGCACTGCGGGCTAGTTGATCCAGTCTGATCGCAGTTACAGAGGACACAACCGTCAGTGTTTCCAAACCCGTAGAAATTGGAGACACATGCAGTGCAATGCCTGTCATTCAGCATTCCATTCGTATTATTCTGTCCAAACATGGCGACGTTCTGACGACAGTCACACTGGCCAGTCTGTTTGTTACAGTCACCATTTTTAGATCCACCGGCATCGCAGGAACATGCTGAAGGTAAGAGATTAAGAAGTAATTATTGATAGCAAGTGTGTTCTCTACTGCTGTCCTGATAGTGGCGGAGCATACTGCAGGAATCAGCCTCATGCATTGGTGCAAGGTACAATAGTAATGGATGGCTTGGCGATTGTAAACCAAGGATTTTGATGGTAGCAAGTTTTAACGACTCAATGGGTATAGGTGTAAAACCACTATACACCATGATATCAACAAGGATGGTTACCAATATATCTGTCTGAGGCCATATATACATAAAGGATAATAAACGAGTTACCAGTTATTATAAAATTTATGTCCCGAGTTAAAATATTTTCACTTGTCACAAGCTTTTGTAAGTGAAAATTATTTCACGAGGGATATAAATTTGATAATAACTGGTACCGAGTTGGCTATTCTATTTATTACCCCAGCTATTTGGGGGGCTTTAAAAGCCAGTATATTGAAACGACGTAAACTACTTTACTGTTCTTGCTTTAACTTTGTATTTTATTCACAGTTCACAGATAATTTTCAAAATACAAGGTTCTATGTATTCTGTAAAAGAAAATCTATAATGAATTGCATTAAACTACCATTTTATTACAACTTTAACACTGAAACTGCGTGATGTCATTGTATGTGCTTTGCCGAATCGTGATGACATCATATTTAGTACCGACAAGGTGACTGGTTTGTTGGCATCAAATCGTCCAATAGTAGTGTACGTTAAACCAATGCATGATAATTTCTCAGTGAAAAATTATGATTTTTATTTTCCCTGTTATGAGTGCCTGCTGGGGTAATAAATTGATTTATTCTATAACTTACCCATGATATCCATTTCATAAACCCATGTATTAATTTACTTTATTAACCCGGTTAATAATGGTATGCAAATTTACTCTCTAGGTAATGTGTTGCTGTGGATGGGTCATTTGCTTACAAGCCAACAAGACCCGTGTACCTGAGCATAACATTTTCAAATATTTGTTTAAAATGCGTGACGTCAAACTAATCTGTGCTAATCGTGATGACGTCATATTATCGATAGTGGTGACTTTAGTACTGTCATTTACTAAAAACATAATTAGAATGTTATTTTAGAAGTGTTATAGGATAATTAGAATTCGCTACTCGTGTTTTCTAATATGTAAAATATCAACCTCGTCTAGTTAATTGGTATTTATCTTGGCAAAGCCAAAACAAATATCAATTAACATAGACTGGGTTAATATTTTTCATATTAAAAAATACTCGTCATATCAGACTATCTTATTCAAGACCAGCTGGGGGATGTCGGGTATCATCTTCTAGCATTAGTATTGGTTTAATATCATGACTGAACTTGAAAAATATCAAATTAAGTTTTTTGGTGTCACTTTTTTCATAATATGTGTACAATTAAGCTCCTCAAAACTGGACCCTCTAAAAACCTGAAAGTTCTCCCTTTAACATCAGAACAGAACATACCCTCTCTAAACTAGACTTTCTTCTTAGTCCCTTGAGTCTCCGGTTTAGAGGGGTTTCACTGTATTTTACACACAGTACCTGGCCTGGTGCTTATAAAACTTTTTAGAGTCTATAGACTCGAGACTCTAATAAGAGCCTGAGACAGTAACGTCATGGCAACGCCATACAAATTGTATGTGTGCCACATCATTTGAGATTGAGTCTGGACTCTAAATGTTTTATAAGCATGGGCCCGGATGACGATTTGATCATTTGATCACAGTGACCAGTGAAATAGCAAAACATATCTCGTTTTTAAATTGGAAAGTACTTACAGTGTATATGCATTTTGTGTGTGACGTAGATAACAGATATAGCCAAACAAAATTGAAAATAATTGCTTAAAAATTAAAAATAAACCCACCACAGCAAGTTTAGGAGTAAAAATCAGGTTATGATCACATGTTTTTGTAGAATATTAGCAGAATTGTTAGACCAAGAATAAAGTTGAATGGCTTGATTTATTTCTGTTTAACAATCTAGCACACACTCTGAAAATGACAGAACATAAACATCAAGACTGAACTCACACCATTAAAATGCTAATGTAATAATAATAAGAAATCAAATACGGGCCTTGGTGGCATAGTTGTTAAGCTTTGAAACGTATGGCCGGAAGGTACTGGCTTTGCATGTCAGTACCGTCTCCCACCTAATGACTTAATGACTTAGTGGGAAGGTGTAAAGCCACTACACCCATAAGCATACGGGATGGGGGGGGGGGGGGGCGGGGTGCTGGAGCAAAACCTCCGGACAAAAGAGCTATTGAGGCAAAATGTGCCAACCTTTTTACCAGGTATTGCCATCATTCTACCATCAAAATTTGTCATAATCCAAGTAAAAATGCGAAGTGATTCATTTACAACCATATATATAATAATATATAATAATATATATATAAATAGCTGTTTGACAGTAATGCTAATATGAATACATTTTTTAAATTGTTATGCAGATTCAGGCATTTTTGTTTAATTTGGGCAAAAGCCAGCCCCCCCCCCCCCCCCCCGCAAAAAAAATAAATATATAGGAGCCTGTACGGCGATGACTATGACGACTTCTCTCTCACTAACCACTAACCCACTGTCCTGCATGGACAGACAACTCAGCTAGATATAGCTGACGTGTGTGACCTGGACAGCATGCTTGAACCGTATCTGGATATAAGCATGAAGATAAATTGCTGTTATAATTATGAACCCTAATTTGGTTGCTCAGATGGGAAGAAAAGGAAGGACATGTTTTATTTAACGACACACTCAACACATTTTATTTAAGGTTATATGGCGTCGGACATATGGTTAAGGACCACACAGATATTGAGAGCAAACCTGCTGTCGCCACTTCATGGGCTACTCTTTTCGATTAGCAGCAAGGGATCTTTTATATGCACCATCCCACAGACAGGATAGTACATACCACGTCCTTTGTTACACCAGTTGTGGAGCACTGGCTGGAACGAGAAATAGCCCAATGGGTCCACCGACGGAGATCGATCCCAGGCTCATATGGGAGATCATTAAAACTACAAGAGCTACAGCAAGCAAAACTCAATGTGTTACGTATAATTAAATTTTTCATAATAATAGTAAAATGAACTACTGTATTTCCTCTATAATTACTTTCACATTTCAATTCAATTATTTTTCACATACACCTTAGACTTGAGCGTTGACACATTAATAGCTGACTTTAAAAAAGAAAAGGAAAAAGTACGGTTAATAGGGTGGTCGAAATTTTAATTCACAATCTTTTTTTATATTTCCCTGTGGTCGTACATGTATTTTTAGAAGTATTTTGGCACTGACGTGCAATAGAAAAATTCACGTTAAATTTTTGGAGGAAATATGGTAATTATGGTATTACATGTATATATACACACGCACAATGTAAAAAAAATTAACAATGGATTCTTGTAAAATACCATTTATTATCAAAATTTGTCCAGCAAAAGCGAACTTGTGAGTATATATAGATTACAAAAGTATACATGGACGTCACTACCATTACCCACCATCTTTATGAGCTATATTAGTTACAAGCAAATGTACTTAGTCCTCTCAAAACATCGTGAGGTGTTTCTGTCTTAAACTTAATTTCTTACTTCAAGTATTTTTTTAACATAGTAAAATTTATTTCCAAGTCTTTAAGCATTTTTCCATTAGTAGCTAGGGATCTTTTATATGCACCATCCCACAGACAGGATAGCACATACCACGGCCTTTGATATACCAGTCGTGGTGCACTGGCTGGAATGAGAATAAAGCATTTACAAATTCATCCAGTGTGTACACTGCTAGCAAAATATTCAAATCTTATTCAGAGTAAAGTAAAGTTTGTTTTGTTTAACGACACCACTAGAGCACACTGATATATTAATTATTGGCTATTGGATGTCAAACATTTGGTAATTCTGACTCATGGTCAACAGAGGAAACCAGATACATTTTCTTAATGCAGCAAGGGATCTTTTATATGCACTTTCCTCAGACAGGAAAGCACATACCAGAGCCTTTGACCATTTGTGGTGCAATGGTTGGAACGAGAAAAAAAACCAATCAGTTGAACGGATCTACCGAGGTGGTTCGATCCTGAGACGCAAGCACCTCAAACGAACGCTCAACCGACTGAGCTAAATCCTGCCCATGGTCTCATCAAGACAGTTTTGAGATTCTGTGGACTTTGGAACAAATGATGCACATAAATGAATGTTCTGAACAGGAAACTGCAAATGTCAACCAGCTGCAGTTACGTTACAGTAAAACAGGCCCATAAGAACGATATCTGAAGTTGGCTACAATACCTCTAGTGGATCGAAGACACAATCCAGATTTTTAAAATCTTTATTATATAAAAACTTACATTTTAGTCCACAAGTGGGGACCTGTGACCCATGCCCCCCCCCCCCCCCCCCCCCCCGATCTTGGTTTCTATGCATGGGCCTGTACAATACAATGTTTCGAGAGAACTAAGTAAATTTAATTTTTAAAGACTAGTTTCACCATTACCTTAGACGTAACATCTCAAATTTAAACATTACACCATATACATTGATTTTGCTCTAGTATTAAAGCATCTATGATTAAGTAGAGTATTTATTATATATGTTATGTACACATACATACTAGTTTTGTTGCAACTGCCCTGCATCACAACACCTACATGCCCAGTTTTATGTTGATTGTATTGTAGTTAATGGTAACACACAAATGTAACACATGTCAATGAGTAATAATAAGCTAAAATGTGATGATCTGATTTGTGCCTTTTAATATCTTTTGTGCATATGTGTGCAATGATAATGAATATTTTGTAAATATTTAAAGTTTTTTTGCTGCACCAACATGGTTTTTTTGCTGTTTTTTTTGTTTTTTGGGGGGGGGTTGTGGGGTGGGTGTGGGGTGTGTGGGAGTGGGTGAGATTTCAGTTAGTGGGACACACAAATGCTGCCGAGTTTTGGAATACACTTATATTACTGTGAACAGTGGATAAGGCGATTCACATTTTGACCATTAATGACATGTCAATACACATTTATGTAGATTAATAACATCATCATATCGAAGAATGGTCTGTCATAGGAAGGAGAATGATGTGCATGATATATTGCAAATAGTTAACTAATCTTTTTTTAAATACTCAAAATTGCACGTTTAAATTGAATTTTATCATTTTCATTTCATTTCAACTTATTTTCGTGCTTATATCCAATTAAGGTTCAAGCACACTGTCCTGGGCACACACCTCAGCTATCTGGGCTGTCTGTCCAGGATAGTTAGTTAGTTGTTAGTGGTTAGTGAGAGAGAAAAGGATGTAGAAGTCTTACACATACCCACTGAGTCCTTAAAACTCACTCTTGGTGGGAGCCGGTACCAGGCTGCGAACCCTGTACCTACCAGCCTTATGTCCGATGGCTTAACCACGACACCACCGAGGACGGTAACTTTTATCAAACTGGCTACATGTACATGTAGCTTGGTGGTGTAGCGGTTAAATCATCTCACTAACCTCGAACAACTAACCATTAACCCGCTATTTTAGACAACAGCCCAGATAGGTGAAATGTGTCCCAAGGACCTAGTGAGCATGCTTGAACCTCAACTGGATATTAAGCCTGGGATTTATTCAGGAATTTTGTGAGTCTGAACATGAGCACCTTCCCAAAAGAAAGTGCCTTGAAAAATCCTAATTTTTATACTAAAAAGTTGTGTGTGTATGTGTATGTGTGTATGTGTGTGTGTGTGTCTGTGTGTGTGTGTGTGTGTGTGTGTGTCTGCATGTGTGTGTGTGTGTTTGTTTGTGTGTATGTGTGTGTATGTGTGTATGTGTGTGTGTGTATAGAGAGAGGTTATTCCCAGAGTGTTTTTCGGTATCATCAATATCATATATTAGGAATAAAAATTGTATTATTGGTAATTACAATACAGCTTAGTTAACCATATTATCCACAATGTCATTGTTTATCCACATCTCCCAGAGCACAAACATCACTCTAGTAATAGTGTTTTATGAGTGTATGCCACCACAGCTGTACTAATTCTAATGAGCTCTGTCTGGTGCTATAGTTTTGATTTAGTAACCTAGTCTGTGAGTAGCAGTCCTCCTTTTGGCAATGCAAGAGGGATGAAATCTCCAGTAAGTGATATCCTTGGAAGTGGCTGTCCTGCTACAGACGAGGCACTAGATAGAGATTCATAGAATCAACCAACCACTATTTCGCCAAATGCCCATTCCACTCTGCATTGTGCAGATATATGGCCCTGACTATGTATAATGGTTTTGTCATTCAGATTTGCTATGTTGTCATAAAGCAATAAAACAAATGGTTTCTTTGTTATAAAAGAGATGAAATGACACACATACATGTACATATACTTCCACAATCTACCAATGATAAAATGTGCATTTAAAATACTGTATCTTAGATATATATTTCTACAAACATTTATACACGTACATGCATGCTAAAATTATGTATACATCAATTTACAATTACATGCAACTGATGGATATATAGAGAATACTAAATGAGTTCCCATGAGATACCATTTATATTACAATGAGTGTGTTTTCAATTTTCAATTACATGTAACTGATGGATATATAGAGAATACTAAATGAGTTCCCGTGAAATACCATTATATTACAATGAGTGTGTTTTCAATTTACAATTACATGTAACTGATGGATATATAGAGAATACTAAATGAGTTCCCGTGAGATACCATTTATATTACAATGAGTGTGTTTTCAATTGTACATCAAAAGCGAAAGTGAGTGATGTATAATCAGAAACATGAGTTGTTATACAAATGGTCTCTTTCAGGAACTGCACATCAATGAACAAAAATTGGACAGAATTGCTTTCACAACTGAATGAGGCATGGGAGATGGTGTCGCTTGACAAAATAATATCATTTAGCAAAATTACTTCATTTGGTGGTCACTTGATTTTGCTATTTATCAATGAAACTTCATATTCCTATACCACACATCTCTCAATGAAGTTTACACATACAACACTGAAAATATATTCAAGGCTAGATAAAAGTATTAAAATATATATTTTGTAAAATTATACAGTTAATATTCATTATAAGAATCGACAGCAAAGTATAAATTTTCCCCAATTATAAAAATATGAATCACAAGAACCATATGTTCATACTTATTTTGCATGAGATCTGTGCAGCGTCATACTTGTATGACAGTCGACCAATTGATTGGAAGTACATGTAGTGACCTCTCAAAAGACGTAAAATATCACACTGTTTATTTGCCACCGCAGTGTAATAAATTTGATTCTCCAATAATACCAACCTAAACAATTTTGTTCAGTGTAACTGTTTATGCCATAGTAACACATAAATGCAACAAATACAGCTATCAATCTGTTTACAATCAATGGACATTATTTTGTCAAAATAGTGAGTACCTCACAAAACATGCTACAATATATCATGGACATTTCTAATATTAATTAAGTATACATATCAAATACATCATTCTGTCTTGGCTTATACTACAACAACCTTTTTTAGAGTGAGTTAACTATGAAGATATAAAATATGTAAACTATAAAATTCAAAAGTTACTTTCCACTACTAAAGGAAATCTAAAAGTGACAAATTTTTAGCAGTGGAATTCCGAAGACACTCATTCTTATACTAAACTAAAGAACCATTGATTTCATCATATGAATCAAACCCCGCAAACGCTTCCCCATCATTTGTTAAATAATCAGATGCTGTCAGATTCTTTTTGGAAGAATTGGTCGCTGATCCATCATTTTTCTCAATAGTATTCTTGCAATGTTGGTCATCTTTGTTGCTTTGTTGTGACATTGGTGGTTTGGCACGTGGTGGTTTATCTGGTATTTTTTTAACAGGCACTGTTATCAGTGGAACAGTAATGACACTTTCTGACTTGAAGGTCTTAAACGTTGGCTGCCTGTCACCATAAGAAAGCATAGGTCTGTCAGAATCATTTCTCTGTGGTTTTGCATTTTGAAATTTGATGTGTTTTGAATTTAAGTCTTTTGGCTTGTTAATGTCATTTGGTTTGGCACGGTATTCAGCATCTGTAGTCAATGAGTCACGTCTTACCATATGATGACTATGTAGATCAACAGTGGCTACTGGTGACACAGAAGTCTCTGGGTCCGAAGAGAAGTAGAACACAGGAGCATCACGAACAGGATACCCGGAATCTTGGGAAGCTGTGGTATCACTGTCCAAATGGTCCTTGCCCCAAATCCAACTGAGGTGACGTTCATTGATATCTTTAGAATAAATTGGACTGTTCGGATTCAATACTCCAAAGTGTGCAAGTGACTGAATTTGTTTCAGACGTTGTCTTCTAGCCTTCTCTTCTCTGCTGTGCTTACCAAACACATCAGCTACTCTGACACCCAGGTTTGGTTTCCTGATGTTTGCATCACGACATAAAAATACTGCCAGCAAGCAGACGATAATGAACACCAAGCAGCCAAAAATCAGCCCCAAGTACAACCCAAGAAGACTTAGAGCAGAGTTTCCAGTGGCCATTTGTGTGGATGTTGTATTGCCCCTTGTGAAGGTAGATGAAAAAGTAGTGTTTTGAGGAACAGTAGTTTCCGGTGGAACAGTAGTGTTTGGTAGAACACTAGTTTCTGTTGAAACAGTGGTGTTTGGTGGAACAGTAGTTTCTGTTGAAACAGTAGTGGTAGGTGGAACAATAGTTTCAGTTGAAACAGTAGTGTTTGGTGGAACAGTAGTCTCAGTTGAAACAGTGGTGTTTGGTGGAACAATAGTTTCAGTTGAAACAGTAGTGTTTGGTGGAACAGTAGTCTCATGTAAATCAGTGGTGTTTGAGCTAGCTGTAGTAGACTGGACCGAATTTACTTGTCTGGTTGTGATGTCTGGGACTCCTCTCTTCATCTCACTGGATGTCGAGATTGTTTTGGTAGATTGTAAGCATGGTAGTTTGGGACAGCCTAGCAAACAAAGAAATGGAAAGCAGTTTCAAGGTACATTCTTTTCTGAGAGGACAGGGCCAGGCAAATGCTGAGGAAGGTGAACTAGTTCAGAAGATTTTGTTTGTGTTTTGTTCAATGGTATTTCTGAACTTAAAGCCTTTTAAAGGGTTTTTAATACTTCAGTGGTTAAACTTTGTGAATTAGACCCCTGATGGTAAAATGTTATGACTAAAATTAAAAAAGGGGTTAAAAACTGCTTTCCGTTTCCAAACCTGCTTCAGCGTTTTGCCTTACCTTGTCAGTTGCCAGCTACTGGCATATATTACAACAACACAGTTATTTAGTTTGTATTCCAATCACTAAGAATTGCAAGACACTATATTAAAATCATCATCAAATACATGTATATTCAAATATAAACCAATACTTAAGACTGTTCCAGAACTGATCAAATGAGGATACCATAAACACAAATGTCTGCATCTGGGTACTTGTAACGTGCATGTATCCAATTAGGGGTGGGATTTAGATCAGTTGGTTGAGTGCTCACCTAAGATGCTTGCATAGCAGGATCGAACCAGCTCGGTGGATCCATTCAACTGATTGGTTTTTTTTCTTGTTCCAACCAGTGCGAGGGCAGGCCGTAGCCCAGTGGTAAAGCATTCACTTGATGTGCTATTGGTCTGGGATTGATCCCCGTCGGTGGGCCCATTGGGCTATTTCTCGCTCCAGCCAGTGCACCACAACTAGTATATCAAAGGCCATGGTATGTGTTATCCTGTCTGTGGGATGGTGCCTACAAAAGATCCCTTGCTGCTAACTGAAAAGACTAGCCCATGAAGTAGTGACAGCAGGTTTCCTATATCAATATCTGTGTGGTCCTTAACCATATGTCCGATGCCATATAACCGTAAATAAAATGTGTTGAGTGCATTGTTAAATAAAACATTTCCTTCCTTCCAACCAGTGCACCACAACTGGCTGTGGTATGTGCTGTCCTGTCTGTGGGAAAGTGCATATAAAAGATCTCTTGCTGCTAATGGAAACATGTAGTGGGCTTCCTCTGATGATGACTACAAGTCAAAATTACCAAATGTTTGACATCCAATAGCCAATGATGAATAAATCAATGTGCTCTAGTGGTGTCGTTAAATAAAACAAACTTTAACAAACTGTGTATCCAATTACGTCTGCCCCAGGTTGGGTCCCTGGCTTTCAAGAGATCGAACTCCGGGGCGGACATGCTCGAAATCTCTGTGGTATATGAGTCCGGGGCAGACATGCTCAAAATCTCTGTGGTATATGAGTCCGGGGCGGACATGCTCGAAATCTCTGTGGTATATGAGTCTGGGGCGGACATGCTCGAAACCTCTGTGGTATATGAGCATGGTAAAAACTTACGCAATACAATCCAATTACGTTATAAGCAAATCCTCTGACATGACCAAGACATGTTTTCCCCTCACAATCTTAGGTGATTATGTCTAGAACAGCCTTATGGTATGGGCTCAAATAAAACGAAATATAGGCTAACAGCAATAATCACAATCAGTCTGTAAAAGAACTAAAATATATTTTACAGAAATTGTTCTGGAATGAAGATTGTAATTGTGATTACTTTTATTGAGCAAGTGTAACCAACATAACATATCGATAAATGACTGGTTTGACAGACTTGACTGTAACATTTATAATTTAATAAATAAAATATATTGAATGCATACACTATAATGTTATGTTTTATCAGAAACAGATGACTGGTGACAAAGATCACCAGTTATATATGGTAGTGTAGCAGATCCAGAATTGTCTTTTAGGCAGAGCCCAAACGCCATGTAATTGTTTTGTACTGGCATACTGTGAGGTCAGGATTTCTATAAAAATCTACAATATTTAATATACCGTAGTTCTTCATAAATGTGTGGGGTTTTTTAGTGCTTGATATCACTATATGAGTCTGCAACAAATTCGTTTCTAAATTACCAGTTATTACCAGTCCAATCCTGACAAAGTATCTTAAACTTCTGAAATGATTGCAGCCTAATCAAATATATGAAAAACATTACTGATATGAAAAACACCGTAAATTACCAGGAATGTTTTGGGGGTTTTCAAATTGTTTTGACACCCAATAAACGATGTATTTTTTGTGCTGGGGTGTCATTAAACATATATTCTTTTCTATTATTCACAGATCCCCTGCTTACAAGATCTCACACTCCCAGGGAAGAGTATGTGTTAAGATGGGAACAAAATAAAGTAAAAACCCGACAATTTGACGATGACATTGACATGTACTAAAGTTTTATAAAAATAAAGAGCTTGAAAGGTAGATCTCAAACATTAGCAGAATAGCAAAATGAAGTTGAAAAAGGGAATACAGGAATGGTTTCTACTTACGTTGACAGCCCGACGAGGTGAAGTTGAAGTAACCCGGATGACAGACGTCACAACGTCGCCCTGCCACTCCCGGTTTACACTGACACTGGCCGCCGTGCATCTGACACTTGGTGTCAGGAAGTGAACCCACTGAGTCGCAGTTGCAAGCTGAAAGACGAATCAAGTTTTATTATTTGAAAGCTAGAGAAGATTTCCGGACCTCACAGTGAAAAATAATTAGGGCAGTGATTAACTGCTCCCCTAACTTAGATTATGGGGAGCCATTTAGGAGATTACCGTACTGATACCATTATAAATTGACATGCAAAAAATTACTCTCCTTGAACTAGTCTCAGAGGAGTCATGGAAGCATAAGTGATAGTTTCCCTTGAATATTGAACTACCATGTAATGATCCATTCCTTGACATAGTGAGGGGGCTTGTATGTCTCAATCACAAAAGGAGTTTTGGCTTGGATATTCAAGCTGGGTTGGTCGATGGGTAGAGACTGGACTGATATGGACTAAGGATGAGGTAACCCAAACACAGAAAACTAGTGATACAACAGTTCAGCTTTTATGTTATATTAAAACATACAGCACGTAAACACATTATGTTGAATATTAATTCTGATATAGGTAATCAAAACTAAAGGTTAGTCCTACAGGACAGAGTCAAGGGGAGTTTTTAATATAAGCATTTAAAGATCATTAAATGAGATTGGTATATCTAACTGAAATCAAATCTTACAACAATCAACTCTGTTTCCTCCTATTCAGTGGATTTGACAAAAAGCCAATGCTATCACATGTCCTTGTGACCTTTTACTCTACCAATCAAAATGCATTCAGCATAAAGGTCAACTGAACATGAAATATCATTGGCTAATGTCAGATTTCATTACTGGGAAGAACCCGAAGTGAGGTATGCAATAGGATTTCAATCACACTGTGTTTACATGTTAGTTTTTCATCCCATTAAGTTAATGGACAACTCATGCTGAAAGGTCTAGAACTGTTAAACTATTAATACTAACCGGACTGCAATGACAAACTTATTCTTATGTTACAAATAAGAGAGAATCATTACCAACAAGTACATATATGTATATTGAAGGAAGGAATGAAATGTGTTATTTAACGATGCACTCAACACATTTTATTTACAGTTAAATTTGACATATTAACCAACATATGGTTAAGGACCACACAGATACCGAGAGAGGAAACCTTTGTTACACCAGTCGTGGTGCACTGGCGGGAACGAGAAATAGCCCAATGGGTCCACCGATGGGCATCGAGCGAGCGAATCATTTCCAACAGGTACATATATATATATATGTATATTGGACATATATTGGAATACATCACTGAAGACAGTTAGCTCTGATCCTTACATTAAATCTGTTTATTATTTATTTATTTTAACTTATTTTTGTGCTTATATCCAATTAAGGTTCAAGCACGCTGTCCTGGGCACACACCTCAGCTATCTGGGCTGTCTGTCCAGGACAGTGGATTCATTATTAGTTGGCTAGTCGTTAGTGAGAGAGGAGAGGGTGTAGTGGCCTTACACCTACCTATTGAGCCCTAAGAACTGGGTTGGAGCCGGTACCGGGCTGTGAACCCTGTACCTACTAGCCTGTAGTCCGATGGCTTAACTACTGCGCCACCAAGGCCAGTTATTAAATGTCAATGTACTCATCTCTCCTCCAATACATTTATAGTCCTTCCTATCCTCCATGAACAATATATTTTGTTTATAAGTTAAATTTAAGTTGCCATAAGAAGAACAGTAAAAGCGTTTTGGAAATAACAAAAAAAACCCACTATTTTTGTGTGCAATTTCAAAAACAACGTTCACTGATGGGAATGACAATAAATTACAAAGTATTATGCAGTGTTTCTGCCAGAAAGAAATGTTTGGGTATGTCGCTATGAAATTGAATATTTACAATGTGTGTGCTGAATGCAACTGCAGTCGATAGAGGGTATAAGGGGCCTCCTCCAAGAAAGAAAATGGGTTAGGTTCAGGGTTAGGGTTAAGAAAATGATACAGTAATGATAAGAGTCATTAATTTTGTCAACAGGTAAACTTAAAAATAATAAAATCTGCAAAATAAATTGGGTATGGCGCCATACCCATTTAACCCTCCATCAGAAACCCTGTTATGACATTCAGCAAATTTATATGCACATACACTTTCTGATACTGTAACAGAAAAATCAACCTCCACTGAGGGGATTCGAACCAGTGTCTACCAACTGAGTTAATAGGGAAATTCCCACTAGCTACTGCCAGTAGGAGCACTTTATACCAACACTGCTACATACTCCCCCTCAAGTGAAGCTACGTCCCGGAGCTGTGGACCACGGGCAGTTGAACTGTTACGTGTCCTGACTGGGTGATAATTGTATTCTTGTGTTAAGAACACGCCCAGTCCCTACATCGGCTCCAAATCCGAGGGGATTCGAACCACAGATTCTCAGTACAAAATCCAGTGCTCTACCAACTGAGCTAATAGGGAAATTCCCACTAGCTACTGTTACAATATTTTAATATTTTGTTTTTTTGTATTTAATTAAAATATGTATCTAATGTCATTAAAAGTACCTCGTCCCCCATTATAAAGTTCTGCAGCGACAGATTTCAGAAGACTTCCACACGGCTCCTGTTGTAAGGCTTCATCACGCATCAAAAGTGATGACATTTTCCGGATACAAGTGATGTATTTCTCAGTGAGAAGTGAAGTATCGCCTGTGCAAGTAATGTAAAAAAAAAAAAATGAAATAATTATTTACTGTAGACATTATTAATATAAACAAACATCTTTGTGCAATTTGTAGTACTTACTACGTACATGTCAAGCATTACAGAAGCAGGGGGTGGGCTGACAGATCGAGGGTGAAAAGTAAAGTTTCTAGGGGGTTCGGGGGCATGCTCCCCCATAAGATTTTGAAAACTAGATGTCCTGAAATGTAATTTCCTGCATTCTACAAGTAAAATTCATCTCCGCCTTAAGATTTACTAATGATAATATTTTTGATTCAGAATTATTGCCCCCCCCTGCCTGTATGTAGATGGTAATTACTTATTAAGTAGTCAAAAAAACAATTAATAACATATTTCCATTATAGTGCCAAAAGATGGACAGACTATAGAGTGTATGTGGTAACTTCATCTCCAATATTTTGCTGTACAACAACTAAAAGATTTGCAAAACAATCTTGTAATATTCACATCAATTGTAAAAATTACATGTAGAAAATAATGGCATATAAGATGGTTTTGTCCATCATTTCTCCAATCCTGATATCACAATTCACACTAAGATGTTACTATTAGTTTGTCTTAATGAAGCACTATGTAGTTACCAGATCAAAATTTAAAGTATTTTCAAACTTTTAAACAAACTGCTATCAAAAAGATGAAAATATTATTTCAGAAGTATTCTTAAGGAATTCTATTTCACCGTCAGTTATTGGTGAACTTGAGTTTCACTATCCTTGCAATCATCTTTTACCCATCATTATCCTTTTAGGTTATATTAGGTCAGGTCAGGTCAGGTCAGGTCAGGTCATAGGTTTTAACATGCACATTCAGAACAAGCTGTTGTAGCGCACACCTGTCATGGACGCAAGTGTTGACTTTCACCGGCTCCTCTGTTCAGGACAGGAAAGGGTTTTGGGTTAAATCCCAAAGTGTGCATTTATATGCTAAAATCTCAGAAATAATTTCTTGCCTGCTTGCTTATATTCTGCAAAAGATTTTCCCATGACATCATAACTGAGAGCAGGGATCAAGACAATGGAGTCTATACGTATGCTTTCTGTGTCACCGGGCTGTCCTTGAAGACTTAGCCTGAACTTGTAGCGACATCTGCGGTCAAGGTTCACGATTGCCTTACCTGACACAATCCCAGTGCTTAGACCTGTGGGTAAACAAGATGGAAATATATTTGTGTAAATAATGTCTTTTAAAAACAACTATTGCACACAAGGTCTCTCTATAATTATTGACTATAGTTATTTCAAACCTTTTTGAACTAATTTACGGTACCTGCACCTGCACAGTTACAGTATATATCATAAGTAGTAATCTGTTAATGTTAATTTAAGTGAATGGTTGATGGTTTGGCCATAACATCTAAGATATCATAATGGAATAGCCAATCAGATGTCTTTAAAAAAGATATTGACATCAGATATATAATGGTTGATGGTTTGGCCTTAACATCTAAGATATCATAATGGAATAGCCAATCAGATATATATTCATGTGATATAAATCTCACAGTGTTCTCCTAACTGTGTGCATAAGAAAATTAAATATAATGATTCAATATTATTGTTTTACTCACCAGGTAAATATATAAATTAAATATAATAATTCAGTAGTGTTTTACCTACCAGTAAATATATAAATTAAATATACAAATCCACATTATTCTTTTACTCACCAGGTAAACATATAAATTAAATTGTTTTACTTGTTTTACAGGTAAATAAATATATGAGTCCATATTATTGTTTCACTTACCTGGTAAATATATAAATTAAATTATTTTACTCACCAGGTAAATAAATAAATAAAATATACGAGTTCATATTATTGTTTTACTCACCAGGTAAATGTATAAATTAAATTATTTTACTCACCAGGTAAATAAATATATTAAATGTATGAATCCATATTATTGTTTTACTCACCTGGTGCAGGTAAATATATAAATTAAATTATTTTACTCACTAGGTAAATAAATTAATTAAATATACGAGTCCATATTATTGTTTTATTCATGAGGTAAATATATAAATAAAATTATTTTACTCACCAGGTAAATAAATAAATTAAATATGTGAGTCCATATTATTGTTTTATTCACCAGGTAAATATATAAATTAAATTATTTTACTCACCAGGTAAATAAATAAATTAAATATGTGAGTCCATACTATTGGTTTACTCATCAGGTAAATATATAAATTAAATTGTTTTACTCACCAGCTAAATATATATATTAAATATATGAGTCCATATTATTGGTTTACTCATCAGGTAAATATATAAATTAAATTGTTTTACTCACCAGCTACATATATAAATTAAATACATGAGCCCATATTATTGTTTTACTCACCAGCTAAATATATAAATTAAATACATGAGCCCATATTATTGTTTTACTCACCAGATAAATATATTAATTAAATTGTTTTACTCACCAGCTACATATATAAATTAAACATAATGATTCCATACTATTGTTTCACTCACCAGGTTGAAAAACAACAGGAATCGTGGACACTGCACTCAATGTGGTCTCAGGACAGGTTGACCCAACAGACTGGCCATTGTCGTCTACCAGGCCAGTGAGATCTGCTCCACTGTTGCCAACCACAGTGACTTCTAGCTGGTTAATAACCCGTTGAGTGGTACCAGACAGAGAGTACCGCACACCGACGTAGTGAGGCCTAAAATTCACATGCTAGTTTGTAAAATCTCCCAAAACAAACAACAACATCCACCCTGCTTTTTAAAACACTCATTACATGTATATTGACATCATTTGAGCACATTTATTTATTAATCATTGACTATTGTATGTCAAAAGGTTTTGGTAATTTTGAAACCTGTGCACTATGTTTTTCCATAAGAAGCAAAGGATATTTAATAAATGCACTTTCCAACAGATAGAACAGCACATACCACAGCCTTTGATATACCAGTTGTGGGACACTGGTTGGGACAGAAAAAAATACAATAAAAGAATCTACCGACTGATCTAGATCTTGCCACATAAAACAGAAATGCCTTGCAATATCATTAGTCTGGTGTTATATGTTACAGAATCGATCACCAACAATGGATTCGGAATTCATTATTGGTACATAAATTAAAAGGTTGTGGTCTGTTCTGTTCTTGCTATGGAAACACAAATGCATTTAAAATATCTCTTGCTGCTTTTTGGTAGAAGCAGCCTACATGTAGTTCTCTATCAATAGTTAAAGTACTCGGGAATATCCAAGTGTAAAAATAACCATTAAATATATGTTAAATACCACACCGTGAAACAGGCAAAGTTAAGAATGTGCTTGAGTCTCATTAAACAAATGGTCCGTCCATTTAAAAAAAAAAACCCAGCTATAATTTAGAATGTGCTGGGGTGTCATTAAACAAGTATTACTTCCATTTGTTTAAATGTCTGTAACAGATTAGCATGAATTGTGATGTGGAAATTACAACATAGCCACATACCAAATGACATAAAGCTGTTGGTTTCGGCCATCAGTAAACTGGAAGTCGACAGCAGAGGTAGCGGCAGGTGGACACACGGCAAACACATTCCCGTCAAACGGCTGTCCAGCCATCCACAGATCAGCAGAGACTGGACAGCTTCCGGTATCCGGCTGTAGAAGCAGCTTGTCGAGAGCCGGAATGTAGAAGTTTTCCTCCACCCGATGGCACTTTGGTCCTGCCACATGGTCTCTGCACGTGCACGTGCCGTATCTATTCTCACAGACGGCTGTCTTCGATCCTCCCGGGTCACAACCGCATGCAGTGCATTCCTAAAACACAACCATTCAGGGCTAGCTCTGGGTCAGCAGAAAATTTCGCCAAATTATCTATTAAACTTCAAAAACTGCAGATACTCAGTTATTTTCTTACAAAATATCAATTATTTCCTGAAATTATTTTGCCAAATTATCTATTAAACTTCAAAAACTGCAGATACTCAGTTATTTTCTTACAAAATATCAATTATTTCCTGAAATTATTTCGCCAAATTATCTATCAAATTAAAAAACTGCAGATACTCAGTTATTTTCTTACAAAATATCAATTATTTCCTGAAATTATTTCGCCAAATTATCTATTAAACTTCAAAAACTGCAGATACTCAGTTATTTTCTTACAAAATATCAATTATTTCCTGAAATTATTTTGCCAAATTATCTATTAAACTTCAAAAACTGCAGATACTCAGTTATTTTCTTACAAAATATCAATTATTTCCTGAAATTATTTCGCCAAATTATCTATCAAATTAAAAAACTGCAGATACTCAGTTATTTTCTTACAAAATATCAATTATTTCCTGAAATTATTTCGCCAAATTATCTATTAAACTTCAAAAACTGCAGATACTCAGTTATTTTCTTACAAAATATCAATTATTTCCTGAAATTATTTTGCCAAATTATCTATCAAATTAAAAAACTGCAGATACTCCGTTATTTTCTTACAAAATATCAATTATTTCCTGAAATTATTTCGCCAAATTAAAATAAAATTCGCCAATTGTTTGTGAAATTCGCACTTGGAATGAATGAATGAATGAATGTTTAACGACACCCCAGCACGAAAAATACATCGGCCACTGGGTGTCAAACTATGGTAATGCAAAAAAATAACGTGATGATCAACATCAATATAAAAATTCAAGATTTAAATAAAAACAGTGTAAAGAACTGTGCAAAAATACAAATATCACAGACAGATACTGACTTTTACTCAAAATTTCAATTTTGTGCTGTATTGGCCATTCTCAAAGAGAATGTTACACCCCTGCACCACGGTGAGGTTACAGCACGCGCAGGGGCGAACTTGGCGAGTGTCAGAGCTGTCCCTGCCATTGATATGGCTTTTCAACACTCTGTGTCACTCCTAGATTACGTGCAATAACAGGGAGAGGGTCATCAAAAAATAAACAATAAAACAAAACCGGAGGACAGTAATGTAGTCACTTTGGACTAGACAAATGGGGAAATTTTTCATAAGCCAGGTGGATCTGCATCAGGTAGAGATGTCTATTTTGAAAAACGAAAAGAAAATTTCCTTGAACAGGAGGGGGTTTTGACCCTTAAAACCCTCTCCCTGCACACACACCTGCCTTCCCTCACCCTCTGCTCTAGTTACAATCATGGTACTAATAATTAACTATTATTTATTAAAACAAAACATTTTCACAAAACATTTACAACAATTTCCTCCATAAAAAAAAAAAAATCTTGTGTCATTGCTCCATTACCCTTCTGGATATATATAGCCAGTTCTGAAACTACAAGCTTTAATCTAACAACAAAGCAGTTATTTTAGTAGTATATACCGCATCTGGTCTTCCTGTTGGAAACAAATAGTAACCATCTTTACATGTGTCACAGTGTTTTCCAGTAGTGGACGTTTTACACGGACACTGTCCATCTGTCTGTCGGCATACGTTACTCTTCCCCGTGGTTCCATCCACATTGCACTTGCAGGCTGCAACATAAATTGTATTTTATCAATGCAAGTTCCTTTGAAGATCCTGTTGAGGACCTTACATCTAGAATATGTAGGTGAACGTGCTCCCACTTGGGGAAGGGGTGGGACCGGGACATATTCATATTTTCATTATTACCAAATACATGTAGCTTTTTTGGGTGGTGTTTTGTTTTGGGGTTTTGGAGTGGGTTTTTTACATAGATATCAACTAATATTGTGAATTACATGTTGGAAATACATGGTGAAAAGCTTTCAGGCAAACAAATTTTTCTTAAACATCTCAGGTTTTTTTCTTCAGAATACGAAGATTTTCTTCAGTACTTCATATGCTAGAATCGGCATTCCCTTGCGTTTCTTTATTTAATTCAAATTACAGTTCACACACACGATCCTGGGTACACACTTCAGTTATCTGGGCTGCCTGTGCAGGGCAGTGAGTTAATGTTTAGTTGTTGGTGGTCAGTGAGATAGATGTAAGTATAATGCCCTTACACCTTCACATCAAGGAGTGAAATCTCACTTTGGGTTGGTGTTGGTACCAGGATGCGAACCCAGTACCTACCAGCCTTCTGTCAGATGGTTTAACCATATCATTAAAGCTGGTTTTGAATTTTTTTATATATATATCTCAAGACCTGCTGTTTAGTAATGAAAGATCTCGAGAGTTCCCTGTGAGGTTGTCTGCTTCGGGGAACGTTTTGGCTGAAATAGGGCCTACTGTTTTTCAAGAGTACAAGACAAGCATTTTCAGGAAATCTCCAGTTAGATTTTAGCTATTCTAATTGTGTGTTTTGTTTAATGACACCACTAGAGCACACTGATTAATTAATCATCGGCTTTTGGATGTCAAACATTCGGTAATTCTAACACGTAGTCATCAGAGGAAACCCGCTACATTTTTCCTAATGCAGCATAGTACCAGTCATAGTGCACTGGCTGGAACGAGAGATAACCCAATGGGCCCACCGACGGGGATCGATCCCAGTCAGCAATTCTAATACCGTTGCTTGATTATTATTTTTTAGATTTCCTAAATAAAGACATTTTATTACAAACATATGCAAAAAGGATTCTTACCTGAGCAGTTGCCGTTGGCCACCAATCCGTAAAATCCATCGAAGCATGCGTCACACCGTCGACTGGTGGCATTTGGTTTGCAGTTGCACTGACCCAGGGGCTTCAGAGAGTTCCCAACTTCTTGCTGACATTTACCATCATCTGTAATGCCTTGTGGCTCACAGTCGCAACCTGTAAAATATTAAATTAAAAATTATATTTAATTTTAGCAAACTGCTCTGTATGATTCTCATCAGATCTCACTTATCTTGTCAATGATATAGATCTGATGTGCAATAAAGTTAAAGTTTGGTTTGTTTAAAGACAAAGGTTTTATTTCTAAAATCTGACTTGACACCCATGGCTTTGACTGGGAATTTTAACGTTGTTTTACAAAATTTAGGGAATTTTCAGTTTCATTTAAAAAACATCTTGGTAAGCCTTGTTAGAATCGAAAACACTAATACTATACATATATTTGTATTTATTCAAATTAATATCTAGTCTCATGTATTGTTTTCAAAATATGCCTTTACAAAATAATTAAAAAATGAGAATTATTTACATTGATTGGAAATGTTTTACTCCAAATTTGGGAATAAAAAATGACATGGCTTTTGAGTAATGGTGGGGAATGGTGCCGATTATCGGAGTCTAGAAACATAGGTGATAAAACCCTGAATGACACCAGTAGATGACATTGATGATTACTCATTAGCTATTGGATGTCGGACATTTAGAGGAAACCCACTACATTTTTCATTAGCAGCAAGGGATCTTTTACATGCACTCTCCTACAGACAGGACAGGACACACCACAACCTTTGCTATACCAATCGTGGGACACTAGTTAGGGTGTGTTCGATTATACAACCCAGTGCAAGTGCCTCAGTCAAGTGGTCTGCTTGAGCTAGGTTCCCCACACACACGGATATGAAATAAGATACCGTAATTTAATTTGTATTCATGATAATTTTTGTTGTGAACAGCCATTGGATGCCTCAAGTGGTATTGTGATTGGTTTAATTAATTTAATAAAAGGTTGTCAAGATACAGGATAATACCCACCTTCTTTGGATTTCATTTTAATTTATATTCGTGCTTATATCAAATTTAGATGCACAGACACTGCCATGGGAACACAACTCATCTACATGTACTTTGGCCATTTGGCCACATCAGGGTTAAAGGGACATTCCTGAGTTTGCTGCGATTTTAAAGATGTTATCGACTAACAGAGACTTTTTAGCAATTGTAATTACATATCAAATGTATTTTTCTGCATAAAATATTAGTGGCTGTATATTAAACGTGTTTCTGATTGTTCTAATATTTGTACTAGGTTCCTAAAATATTTGTTTTCGTACGTACGAAATTATTTGAAGACAAAATCCAGTTTGGGCTTCTTACAAATATTAAGACGACCAGAAACACATTGAATATACAGATACTGATATTCTAAACAAACAAGAAAATATATTTAATATGTAAGTTTAATCGTAGAAATATTTTATTAGTCGGGAAAATCTTATAATGCAGCAAACTCAGGAATGTCCCTTTAATGGTTAGTGATTAGTTAAAGAGAAGGTCGATGTAGTGACCTTACACAAGTCCACTTACTGATAGCCATTAAATATTCACTCTGGATTTGAACCTAGTATCTACCAGAAGATGTAACCACTGGATTTGACGGAGTGGACAGTAAGATACCATTTCAGTCATGAGTGCCTAATGCAACTAAACTTACCAGTAACCTAGGGCTTCTAGATTATGGTAGCCCCACTTCCATGGCTAGTGATATTCAATGTTGGGCTAGTAAATAACTACTATTGCCATGCTCCCCATTTTTCTTAATGCAGCAAGGGATCTTGTATATGCATTTTGACTAGTTGTGGTGCACTGGTTGGAATGAGAAAAAAAACCAATCAGTTGAATTGATCCATCGAGTTTGTCCGTTCCTGAGACGCAAGCACCTCAAATGAGCACTCAACCGACTGAGCTAAATCTCACCCCCCCCCAAATAGAGAAGAAACCCGCAACATTGTTCCATTATAGTAGCAAGGGATCTTTTATATTCACTATCCTTATATTTGTGGAAGAGCCATCAAATCGGTAACTTACTGATACAGATTTCTGGGTCACTGAGCGGCAGAGACGTGTTGCGGTAGAAGGTTTCCAGACACAGCTCACAGTGGTACCCAGTGGTGTTGTTGGTACAGCTGTCACACACACCGCGTCCGTAGGTTGCATTGTACGTGCAGCTGTCAGCATGGTCATTACACTGGCATTCTGTTGAGAACAATGACAGCCATTATTAATTATCTATGTGTAATAGTAAAACATACCCACAAAATGTCAGTATCTGGGATGTGGTTTTATTATTAAATTTTGTACTTGGTGCTCAGCATGTGCATGGTGCGATATTTATATTTGCAATAGTGAGCTAAGTTCAGGAAATATTTATTTATTTATATACATGTGTATATATCTTTTTAATATTTGGGGGGTTTGGGTTTTTAAAATTTGTTTCCTTTTTTTTCTTTCTTTTTTTGTTGGTTTGTTATTGTTTGATTGGGTTTTTTTGTTGTTTTGTTTTGTTTTGTTTTGTTTTGTTGGGTTTGTTTTGTTTTGTTTTGGGTGTTTTTTTGTTTTTTTTTGGGGGGGGGGGGGTTGTGGGGTTTTTTCTTTTCTTTTTGTTAGTCCGAATCTAGTGTCTAATAGCCCTGATTTGTTTATGTTATACCAGTTCGTATAACATATAAACAGATTTAGGCTTTTGAGGACACTCAAATTAGTCAGAATAGGACATTAAAAAAATTAAAAGATTAATCTTAATGTGTGACATGCTTTATGTTTTGTTAAAGGCACCAATTTACATATTACTTACGACTTCTTGCTTCAGTTATCACTTTTGTAATATTTTATCCCAAATAGAAATGGGTCGCATTTCAGGAACATTCAAGACATTTACAGCCACTCAAAATATAATAATTAGAACAAATAATTTAACCTTATTCTTTATGGGGTTCGATCCTATACTACTAAAGCACTTCAGGCTAGCGCTCTACCTACTGAGCTAAACCCTAGATTAGTCAGTGTAGTGATATTACAAGTTCTCTATCAGCTGTTAAACGATGGGAGGTAGTGTCGGGTTGCGAATACAGGGCCGTAGGAAAAAATTATAGAAACTTAAATTTGTTTATCTCCTTAACCATTTAAGGAGTTTTAGACTATTAACTACTCAGTTCTCTCCCCCCCAAATTTTTAAAAAAATAAATAAATAAAAAATAAATAAATAAATAAAATAAATAAATAAAATCCTAACTACGGCCCTGGAATACCTACCAGCTTTGAGGCCGATTGCTTTCTCAGGGCCGTAGCTAGCAGGGGGGCAAGGGGGGCAGTTGCCCCCCCCCCTCCAGATTTTTTTCTTCGGAAAACATTATATAGAAACTTAAAGAAAAGGAGTTTTAGACTGTTAACTGCTCAGTTGCCCCCCCCCCCCAAACAAAACATTCTAGCTACAGCCCTGTTTCTAGTAACTACCACATACACAACAAAGACCACAAACAACTTTCTTATCCATGTACAAGCATTTCTGAACAAAGATCTATTTGTACTAGGACCAGCAGGGCCGTAGCTAGGAAGTTGTTTGTTTGTTTTTGTTGGGGGGGGAGGGAGATGAATTCTTGGAACGAACAAGCATGGAAGGCACAAGACATTAGGGGGTCTGAGGAAAAAGACCATTCCCCCCCCCCCCCCCCCAGGAAATTTTGAAATCTAAAGTCTGTGTAAAACCGTTTTTCAGCCATTTCAGAGAGGTTACATACTTAAAACATCAATATCAAAACCAGTCAAACATTTTTGTTCGAAGGGGGTTGACAACTGCACCCTTCCCCCCTCCCCACTAGCTACGGACCTGACCAGGAACTCCTAATTGCTTGAATCTATCAACCAGGAACTGCCTCTGGCAATAATCAGTGACTGTGTTCGGGACAACCATTACACAAGATAAGAAAAATCATCACTTGCTGCAGCGTTCAGGCAGAATTAATTCATATTTCTTTGACACCCAATAGCCGATGTAATTTTTCGTGCTGGGGTGTCGTTAAACATTCATTCATTCATTATTTTATTATTTTATTATTTTAAAATTTTCATAAGACAGCTGGGTGCTAGTTCAGCTGTAGATATGGTATGGTATGGTATAGGGATTAACGTGCACATTCAGAACAACCTGTTTTAGCGCACGCCTGTCATGGGCACAGGTGTCGGCCTCGGCAGGCCCCTCCGTCCAGGGCAGGAAAGGGTTGGGGTAGGTGTGAGAATGGACCGCCTGCACTTGCAGGTGCAAGAGAGAACAAGCAGCCCGACTGGGGTCGGTAGCAGATGGAGGGTTGATTTGGGTGCTATGGAATTTGGAATGTCCCGTAGGATTGAGGGGAAAAGGTGCGCAGTTTGAATGAAGGAAATTTGGCACATTTTTTATCGATCCACTGAATGGAAAAAGGGGGAACTTATATGTCAGCTGTAAGGCATTTTAAAGGTTCATAATCGCGTGCGCGTGGTGTGGCTAATAAAAAAATTTTTTTTTTAAAAATCCAAATACATTAGTTTCAATAAGAGCGTCTAGACACGGTCTTCTGTTTAGCGCTACGAGATGAGGCATATACCCCATGTGTAGCAACAAAAATGTCAGTCTTCTGTAAAGAATTCCATCACATTTTGTTAAAAACACTCGATATTGTTGGCACGTTTTAATTTTAGTCAAAAGTTTCCGTTACAATACCGTAACTAGCACTGCATCTAGTCTGAATGAGCTAACGTCACGCTAATTTGTAAGATAAGTGCTGAATATGATAGAACGTTTGGTATGTCAATAAAAATAAACGTATGTGCGTGCTGTGGGTAGTTATTTACCTCCAGGTACCTCCAAATAAAAACACCGGGGGTAATATATAAAATAAAATGTACTGTATATTATTAACCCAGGGGTTGTTGTTTTGGAGTACCCATACACAAAAGTACCTGTAGATTATAGTAAATAAATGAATGAAACAAAACAAAAAAGAAACAAAAGAAAAATGACAAAAATGGAAAAAAAAAAGAAAAAAAAAGTGATTAAATAAATAAATAATTAAATAAATGATTAATTAAATAAATAAATGATTAATTAATAGCATGTCTTACTAATGCATTCGTTGGCCTGCCCACGATGATAAGGAATGAAACTGCCTTGTCTCCACGGTCGGTTGTTGAAAAGCGGGAGACACTTCTCACAGTCTCTCCCGGCCGTGTTGTGAGAACACTGGCAGTGAAACTGTCGCTGGTCGTTCTCGAGACACACACCAGCATGTTGATTACAGAAACAACTATTTCGAAAAAAAGAAAACAAGAAGTAAATATATATTCCTAAATACATGTATGTATTCTGCTGGAAACCCCACTTGATTATTTCTGGATCAGCTCTTAATTTTATGAATCAAATAAAAAATAAAAACACCGTCCATCCACCAACTTCCATACACAATCAGTTCATTGATACCACTTACAATCATGAACATCTTACAAAATGTTAACGGTAAAGTATGAGGAAGTATCAAAAGATAAGACGAACTCTTGTTTGAATAGTCTCTCTCTCTCTCTCTCTCTCTCTCTCTCTCTCTCTCTCTCTCTCTCTCTCTCTCTCTCTCTCTCTCTCTGTGTGTGTGTGTGTGTCTCTGTGTGTGTGTCTGTGTATGTGTGTGCGTTTGTGTGTGTCTGTGAGTGTGTCTGTGTGTGCGTTTGTGTGTGTGTGTGTCTGTGTGTGTATGTGTATGTGTGTGCGTTTGTGTGTGTGTGTGTTTGTGTATGTGTGTGCGTTTGTGTGTGTGTGTGTGTGTGTTTGTGTATGTGTGTGCGTTTGTGTGTGTGTCTGTGTGGGTGTGTATGTCTGTGTGTGTGTGTCTGTGTGTGTGTATGTGTCTGTGTGTGTCTGTGTCTGTTTTTGTGTATGTGTGTGCGTTTGTGTGTGTCTCTGTGTGTGTGTATGTGTGTGTCTGTGTGTGTTTGTCTCTGTGTGTCTGTGTGTGTGTCTGTGTGTGTGTGTGTGTGTGTGTGTGTGTGGTTAGATTCAGATTCGAAGAAACCAGGGGGTGTGGAAGTCTTTGTGCACGCACACGCCACACCCATCATCCTCCACCCACTTCAGGATGAAAATGTAAGGAGTTTTTTTCCTATCCCTATTTTATTTAAATAAATATAAAAATGTTGCCACCAACACACACACTAGATTTTACATGTTTATTTAATCATTGATTAACAATCTAATTAATGTTTAAAATTCAGTATATAAAGTAACTGAGTAAATTAATGGCAGAACTAACCAACTGATTGATAAACAGAAAGAGATGGATAACAAATCAAATTCTGCTAAAACTCCCATTTTGAGGCGCGTGTGCAGATGGGAAATATTCTCAAAGCGAAATATATTTTCTGGGAAGCATGATCCGAACACCCAATCCCTACCCTAGAAACGTCGCTTGCCATAGTCTACCCCCCCCCCCCCACACACACACACACACTGCATAATTTTATGTAAACACGCCTGGTTTTCTCTTGAAATTATAAGTATTACATGTTTGTATGGACAGACGATATAATTGCAATCTAATTAAAATAAGCTCCACTGGTTAATTACTATTAGACCAGTAGAGCTAATTTTAATCAGGTTGGTATAATTGCACAGAAATTAAGATTCACCTTGCTATTAATTCGATATTAGATATGGCATAGTAGTACTGGTAGAAATCCATTGGGTTTTTGCGGGTAAACTTCTCCCGCGAGTCCGTCGCCGGGTAGAGCAACACAATCCTTATATCGGTGAAACTCATGAATTCCTCCAGGTGAGTCGTCTCCAACAACTCGTAGTACTTTTCTCTCGTCGCCGTCTCCTTCAGCCGTTCTGTGGAGCCCGGAAAGAAGACCTTTCCCCCTGGTCTCGGAGTGGACCTGTCCTGACTGAACGCCTCCGAGCAGATCACCGTGGTTGGAGTTTCGGTGGTGTATTTGGTGGGGATGCCGGGGAACTCGCTGCAGTCGCGGGCGTAGTACTGTATGTCCGTCCACGTCTGCCCGTAGTCCAGCGACTTCTGTAGAAACATCTTCTGGGGACGGCCAGAGTCGAAGGTGATGGTCAGGTTCTCCGTCATCCTGAAGATCTTGTTGAACGACAGGGTGATGTTGATCGGGAACGCCGTCCTGTCGTTGGTGTATTCAGGTATCGTCCACGTGATCGACTGCCACCACGTGTCGTCGGTCGTGCCGTCCAGCATGTATTCAGGCGGGTGTTTATACTGTGTTGACGAGGCATCGCATTTCAGTGCTCGCGTTTTCTGACAAAGAAACAAAACCACATCCGTTTTAAAGAAATAAACTTTGTTCTGTTTAACGACACCAACAGAGCACAATGATTTATTGATCATCGGCTGTTGGATAAACACATTTGGTAATTTCGACATTTAGTCTTAGAGAGGAAACCTGCTACATTTTTCCGTTATTAGTAAGGGATATTCTATATGCACCATCCCACAGACAGGATAACACATACCACGGCCTTTGATTTACTAGTCGTGGTGTACTGGCTAGAGCGAGAAATAATCAAATGGGCCCACCGACGGGGATCGATCTGAGACCAACCACACATCAGGTAAGATCTATGGGAAAAAACTGCAACATTGTAAAATTCTGACAAAAAGTAATTTTGAAAAACGTACTTCTCAGAAATTATTCCGAATTAGGTTTATTTTGACCCGTATGTATTGCTTTTCCTTTATAAAAATTGTTAGATACCAAGAATATATATATATATATATATATATATATATATATATATATATATATATATATATATATATATATATATATATATATATATATATTTTCAATAAGGGTGTATGACGTTAAAAAAATTAGCGAATATTTAATAATCATTTGTAGGAGACAAATTATAACTCAATATGTCAATTTACTTTCTAAAATTACATTTTGTACTAAACAAATAATAACAATTTTTTTCTAATTATGGTGGGGGGGGGGGGGTCAACAAGAGTATCAGACGTACCTTTATTAAATCAGTTGATAATGTTATGCACTTAAAATAACATTATACTAGATGTACTCTTGCACTTTAAACTAATATTTAATCTCACATGACTGTCAAGTGATGATAAAGTATTGTCATTAAAACTATACCCTTCAGTATTTTCATATTAGCCTATTGACATCATTTTATGAAATGATGTTCTAATTAAGCAACTAATGGGCTATACGACGAGAATTGAGTTGTAAGAGCGCTCAGACAAGCAACTGGACAGTCGTAGAAGTTGTGAGAGTAGAACGTTGGCCAACTTTGTAGTGGCAGTTGGTAGTCTGAGCCAAACATTAGTCTGCATGTGCGTGCGTGTGTGTGAGACACAGTAAAGTGATCGCCAATCGGACAAAACCGTAAGTTGGACGACTTTGAAGCTATACGTCCAGCTTCCAGCTATACATTTTGATTTTTCGTCTAGTATTTAGAGAATAACTATGTGGTGTTTCACCATTTACTGTCGCAAAATGAGTTACCGACTGCGAAGAGCGGAGACGGTAAAACGGATATTTGCGACTGTAAAACCAGTACAGCATTAGCGTCCGCAAATGGTCAAATACAACATAGTTATAGCAAACTGTTAGCGAGCGAATAGCAAATTAACGAGCGAATATTCGAATATACCAGACTAAGTTTATTTTGTTTAACGACACCACTAGAGCACATTGATGTATTAATCATCGGCTATTGGATGTCCAACATAATATTATCATTTTACAGTCAAAGAGAGGAAACCCGCTACATTTTTCCATTAGTAGCAAGGGATCTTTTATATGCACCATCCCACAGACAGGCTAGCACATACCACGGCCTTTGATATACCAGTCGCGGTGCATTAGATGGAACGAGAAATAGCCCAATGGGCCCACCGACAGAGATCGATCCTAGACCAACTGCGCATCATGCGTGCACTTTACCACTGGGCTACGCCCATACCGGACTAGTGTTCATATCTCGCCAAATGATTAGTGTATGTTTTTATTTAACAATACTCAGACTAGTGTTCATATCTCACCAAATGATTAGTGTATGTTTTTATTTAACAATATTCAGACACGTTACAATATGTAACAAGAAAAAAACCGTTAGAGCACATTGATTAATTAATTATTGGTTAGTGGATGTCAAACATTTGGTAACTCTTAGAGAGGAAACCCGCTACATTTTCCCCATTAGTAGCAAGGGATCTTTTATATGCACTTTCCCACAGACAGGAAAGCAAATACCACGGCCTTTGACCAGTTGTAGTGCACTGGTTGGAACTAGAAAAAAACCCTAATCAGTATATTTAACAGGAGAATAATACAAACACATTTTTTTTAGTTAACATATCTGACAAGAACACGCAGCAACACAGTGCATTCTGCACATACCTAAAACTCCTCGAATGGTTAAGAAGAGGATTAAAAAAACATTTTTTTTATAATTTATACCGGATTTGTTTTTCTTGCCCACAACCCCCACTCACCACCAGACTCACCACCCCATATATATACATATATATTTGTAAATGTTTCCTTTTCTTCTTCTTTTTCACTGATATAGGATTTAATTTTAGCAATATTAGATTCAAATTTGTAGTGTATTTAGCCATGGTGACCGGCCTCGGTGGCGTCGTGGTTAGGCCATCGGTCTACAGGCTGGTAGGTACTGGGTTCGGATCCCAGTCGAGGCATGGGATTTTTAATCCAGATACCGACTCCAAACCCTGAGTGAGTGTTCCGCAAGGCTCAATGGGTAGGTGTAAACCACTTGCACCGACCAGTGATCCATAACTGGTTCAACAAATTCCATGGTTTGTGCTATCCTGCCTGTGGGAAGCGCAAATAAAAGATCCCTTGCTGCCTGTCGTAAAAGAGTAGCCTATGTGGCGACAGCGGGTTTCCTCTAAAAAAAAAAAACAGTGTCAGAATGACCATATGTTTGATGTCCAATAGCCGATGATAAGATAAAAAATCAATGTGCTCTAGTGGCGTCGTTAAATAAAACAAACTCTTTTTTTAGCCATGGTATGTATATATTGCTGAAAAGTTAACCATTTATAAATCAGTACGGCAAATCAGAAAGTGACAAACGGCGCCTCATCGTCCAGACGGGATGCTAAATGTATAGAACTTATATTCTCGGTACCCAACACTAGAAATAACCTAACATGCCCCTTCTGAACGCCCCTTGTTTGCCAACGTGAACTTTTGAGATTGTTATAGGCTGTGAGGAAGGAATCAATAAGTTATAAAGATTAGTATATACAATTATTACCCTCCTGGTGAAGATATAGCGGTGTCGTACAAATTTCGTACGTGCTTTCAGGTGCGTATTACAAACTGCATTTTGATTTGTTTTGTTTGATTTGTTCGTAAAGAAAACAACAATAATAATATGGATAATAGAGAAATTATTACACTCGCGTGTGAGTCATACTGATTGTACGAAACTCGTGCCAGGATTCATGTATCACACTCGCTCTCGCTCGGGCAATACAAAAATCCGGACACTCGTTTCGTAAAATCAGTACGACACACAAGCTCGTATAATAATATCTTTTTATAAAACAGTACTTGAAAACAGTAACGTAAGGATGTCTTGCAATGTAGCAAGTTGGACCCAGTGTGTGACAAATATTTGAGAAAGTCACTAGTCGGTATAGACGCCAGGGCTAGTGCCCTATATAGTGTCATAGTGGAACATTTACAACTATATTCAAAAGTAATTTATATTTTAGTTGTGCATATACGATTCAATTTATTGTTATGGTGTCACCTGCCAGTTATGCAATAACTTAGACTAGTTATTTAGGGACGAGCAATCAGACCAATTATTGTGAAACTAAATTACAGCATCAAGAACACTACGGATTTGTTTATTGTTGCCCACTCTGCCAACAACCATACCTATTTATTTATTTTATTTTTTATTTGTGTGTGTGTGTGTATGTGTGTGTGTGTGTGTGTGTGGGTTTTTTGTTGTTGTGGGGTTTTTTTGGTGGGTTTTTTTCTTTTACCTATTCATTAGTATGCAGCAGTTAGCGATTACAATTTATCATGTGACAAAATAATGGTTATGTGCCGACTAACGTCACACTTCACAAAAGAGGTCTTAGCCTGATTATGTTGCCCTGAGCAACACTATTGACGAGAAATAAATTCCCAAAGCACATTAAGACGTAACAATTTGAGTCAGATCCTATAAAATAGACCATGAGAAAAACAGAAAAACAGACCCAGAGAGAAAGGGGACGGGGACGCAAGGAGGACAGCTATGTTGTTCTTTCCCTAGAGGAGTTCTTAGTCGCAGTAGTCAGGTCTGTTAACATGAAATTGGGGCTGTTTGGGGACTGGCTGGACAAAAGTGCCATTTTTTTCACCAGAGCCCCACACTGGTGTGTAGATTACAAACATTCTCAAGAACCAGATTTTCAACCTATAGGAAGCAAATATGACGTCATTTTCTAAAAATAGCTGCCTGTATTAAAAATAGCGCTATCCATGTAGCATTCTGGTAGTTTTTAATTAACAATATTTACTAATTTGTGTTTGTAATGTAATTATTAGATGGTGAGCTACATGCTCATAAGAATTACAATGAAACCATTTAATATACTAGCAGAAACAAAGTTAGATGAAAAATGTGTATAGGACGTGACGTGACGTGACTTGTGTATATGTTTTGCACACAAATCGAGTCACAATTCTTTGACAGGAAAGAAATTGGTGATGTTTTAATGGACACATCATGTGGGTATTTCTGATTCAGTTTACTTTCAATTTGCACTAAGAATTATTTAGAAAACAACTGTTTACGCCGAGTGGCTCACATTACAATTTTGATGTACTTGAGTGAATTGTGCAAAAATGGTGTGTGAAGTCGATTAATTGGTATTTATTTATCACAAAAGATGTAAAAAACAACAACCCAAAAACCCCCAAACAAACCCCAAACAAACCCCACTTGAAACCCAATGAATATGACACTATCTGTTTATGCTGTACCTAGTGAAACCATTTCCTTGTCAAATGCTACCCGCGTGTCAAATTCACTATACTGGGGTTAAATGTCATGGAATACAGCAGTATAATCAATATTATATCAATCTACAGTCATAATGGGCATCTTCCTGTTTTATCATCAAATGAGTGTAAAAAAGTGTCCCTGATGTTATGTAGACCTCTTTTCAGGAATGTCTTTCTTAGCTAATATCTTAGAAAACAAATATCTCTTATTTATCTAACTAATCACGAAGAAAGTAATTGCATAATGTGACATGGTTAGCATCTTAATACATGTATGTGGAACGACGTTGTGATATACTCCAATGCAAATAGCAGTCCACAATCTGACCGATTCTATATACCATTCTCTTGAATTTATGTGATAGAAATGGTAGAAGCATCTTGTTAACAGCACACTATTTTAATGTTGAAACTGTTGCCATGTAGTATCTGAATGAGTGCTCAATCATTAAAGTTCTGAGGATGTTCATACCCAGTCAAAACATTGTGTTTTCCGTGTGTAGGTTGTTAACATCTGGTAAAAGTGGGTATATTTTAATTGCATGATATAAGAATACAGAACGAACTATATATTTTCATTGTGTAGACTTAATCAACTTTGTTATCATATATATTCTTTTAATTCTGAATCATCAATGCAATTTTGTGTATTTAATACCATCAAAACAGTACTTGCTAACTGCTCGGTTGAAATATAGAAATATATTGCTGGAAGACCTGGAATGAAATACCTTTCTAGTGATGCTTTTAGCTTATCTCCTGGTGTGCATCTGGTTAGAAATCCATGCAAAAGTTATCCACTATTTGCGATGGAGTTTCAGTTAACTTATTATTCCACTTTTCCTCTTTATTTTCGTAGGTGGGTGACGAGGGTCATGAATTTTCTTATTTGCCATTCGAGTAAAATGGTGGAATGCTTCCTCTATAACTCGGCCCTTGTGGAACTCTTTGCTTTATACAATTCATAATACACGGCAGTGACTCTTAGATGAGCAGGCAACCACCTACAGTAATTGTGGTGATCAAATGCAAAGGAAAAAGTCCTTTGGGCATTAGACAAGGTGTTATACGGTGAAATATCAGATTTGTCCAAAACATTGAGGATACGGTTTGAGGTCACACTGTGTAGCACTATATCCCAGTACTGAAGCACTATTGAAAGACTTTATTTCCATCTTCCAGCCATACGAATCTTTACTTTTAGAAGACGCATGCACATTTCTGGCACAAAATGGTCACTTGGTGGGTATGTTTGGTTCATGTTACATATAACATGGACCAGACATGCCCATCATATATGACTAAAATTAGTTCGTGATTCCAACTGTTTCTGAGAGAACTTCAGTTTAATATGAACCCTCTCAAGATATTACTGTAGGTATTCCATGGCCGCTTTTTCAGACGAAGACCAACAACATAACGGTAAATTTGTCTTCACTGTGGGTCAATAGTCCCTTCCACAGTGCACTCTGGAATATGGCAAAGAGAGCGTAATTGCATGCCAAAACAGAAATCCGCTAAAATTCAAATAGTCTGTAACATTCTTCACAAAATCATGTTTCGTCTCTACCGTGTTTATCGTCTTAAGAACCAATGGTAGAAGGCCAGAATTATTTTGATTTTTTTAAAAACATATAAGTTGCATACATTGTATAATGAAGTTGATTAATAATATAAAAGTCTAAATATTTATAAAATAATTACAACCTGCTAGGGAATCCTCAAAATACATAATTCATATATTGAATAATAGTTTTATTTGTATGACAGAAACAATAGTAATGTAAGGATATTATCCACACTTCCAATAGCCATATACTGTAGATTGCATTTAAATATATAATTAAAGAATACCTAGAATGTGAACATAAATTATGAAAATATTGAATGGATAATACCATTTTTGAAAACTAGTGACACATAGATAAGTATGACAAGCCCACTCGTCACAAAGACCATTCATATTAAATGTACTATATACTTTTACTTTGTCATAAGGACAGACACTATATCAAGTGCTAAAATATCTTTATAGGAATAATAAAATGCTAAACATTTGTGAAGCAATTTCTATTGGAGACCATTTTGAATTATGACGTCACCACAGCCACCCATTGGTCAGATTTTTGGTTCTTGAACATTTGTTTGATCTACACACTGATTTGAGTCTTTGGTAAAAACAAAAATTATCACTTTTGTCCAGCCTGTACCCAAAAGATTGCTAACAGACCTCACTACAATGTCAACTCTATCGTTCACCTAAGAGCTTAGACGTATATATACATCTGTATCACCATGTGGTTAACTTGTAAATCATGTTTCATGTTGCAAAGTGAAATAGAAACTACATCACCAACTTGTGACTTCTGTCCTTCACTTACATTCATAAGAAAATTTACTCTTGTGTTAATATTATAGTAATGCGGTTGATAATTTTTACTAGACCAGACCGAACAATCACTAGCCAGCATTGGAGGCTAGTGGATTTGTTGAACCCTGGATACGTTATATGACGTAAACACCAATATTCAGCTATCATCAAACTAATCATAATCATTAAAGGCATATTGTCACAGACCACTGACCTATTTAGTGGTCTAACAAAGTATTGTGTGAACAAAACTAATTTGATTTGTCCCTAAATGTACTTTATTCAACCATCTTCATAACCACCATACTCCATTTATTAATGATATTTTGTAAAAATAATTGAATTATGGCAATGGTCCATAATTCAAAAACTAAAATTGCAGAGAGGGTTGACATGGGTTTCACTCCATCATGGTTCAGTTAAGGTGATGCGATAGCTAGATTTAGTTTCCAACAATTAATGTGATTTTCATATATTATCCATTTTCCTTAAATCCGTGACAGTATGCCTTTAATGAACATATATTTGCATAGAAAATACATGTATATCAATGTACCTCATCGTTTATTGATTTGACATTGTTTTGTAATCGTATATATATGGCTGATGGAAATTTGTTGATGACTGTCAAAAGAATAAACATGTTTTATTCATGTTTCTTTATACGTACTAGTTTATATTAGTTATCCATCGTTCTACTACAAACCGTATAGAATATAGTAGCCTATTATATAGCATATATTACTAACGCTATATACGTGTCATGCTTGATAATAAATTGTCTCAAAATAAATTAATCATTTAGAAATGACCGGACGTCAACAGGCTTCATTTAACGCTGCGCAATATTTCGCACATAAACTTGAAATAATTATTTGATGAAAGGAATAATCAATGGTTTAGAATGAGTTGCATGTTTGTTGGCCTGCTGTATATTTAACTGGGCGTTGTTCTTGGAAACAGCTGTTTCGGTTTTATGTCCTGTCCTGTACCAGATATTGAGACGCCGATTGATTTAAACGATGAATGTCTATCGCGATGTACAACAATGATATTATCGTGCCGTGCCGAACGCAGATGTCGTACAGTGAGTTCAAATGTGTGCACATATAGGTATTATGTGTATGTAGATTTAATGACGTGTCACAGTCTGGGTGATCAACTCACCGAAATTCGTAGAAAGACAGAAAATTATATTCAGAGTTTTTTTCCCCTTCAGATTTGTATTTTAGTGTGCCTGTTGTGACTATATGCACACAACAGGTACGCACCCATATATATATATATATACATATATATATATATATATATATATATATATATATATATATATATATATATATATATATATATATATATATATATACAGTCAAACCTGTATATAACGGCCACCCAATGGACCTGACAAAAGTGGCCGTTATAGAGAGGTGACCCTTATATACAAGTTCAAAATTAGAACCCATATATTAAAGAATATCACAACTGTCATAAAAAAAAAAAGATGTCGCATTTTTAAACCATTCCCACACTAGCTTGTTTAAGGCATCATTGCCTGTTGCTGTCTTCTGCCTTTTTCTTTCGGCTGAAACATTATTGTCAAAGTCGGCCAGAACATCAGCTTTCCTTATTAAAATAGAATTAATCTGAAAACGTCCTACACCAAAATGATCGGCGATCTTTCGCGCACTTAAATTGCCTTTCTCAGATTATTAATAACGTCGATTCTCTGTTCTAACGTTAAAGCAGTACTATTTTTTCGGTGGCATTTTACATACAAATGTATTCGTTAATATATTAATATATACATATATACACACATACACATACACATACACATACACATACATATATACATATACATATACACATGTATATATATATATATATATATATATATACACATGTCACAGTAATATAGTCATTTCCAAAAACGAACACTTTTAAACTAAAAGGAGCACATTTTCATATTTTCCCACTAGGGACCACCCCAATCATCTTGTCCTGTCTTACCTCGTGTCCTGTCTCCGTGTCTTGTCTTTCTGTATGTAATAATATATATATACACATGTATATATATATATATATATATATATATATATATATATATATATATATATATATATATATATATATATATATATATATATATATATCTATATATATATAATTATATCTTAAGTTATATACCTTTCCTAAACGGAAGTAGTATTCGGCACCCGATAATCCACATGTTTTATTAGTTGGTTCCACTGTGGTTGTTACGTTGGTAGTTCTCGTGATGGTCATGGGGGTAGGGGTGCAGGCCGAGTATGACCCACCCACCTCCTCGCATATTTGGTACTGCGCTTCACATCCGTACGTCAGCACCAACAAAACAACACAACTAACCAACATCCATCTTGTGCTTCTAACGAAACTCCATCTCCTTACTCTAACTACATCTTTGTCACCAAGAAGCAATGGAAATTCTATTTTGATTGTCATATCCTTATGTCACGTAAGTTCCATCAGTATAAGATGAAGTATATATATAACTTTTTCTTTTCTTCCTAGCTCAGCGGTTAATTGTGTCAATGATGAAGTAAATTCTCTTTTTAACCAGAAAATGTAAAAGTATGTACTGAGTCATTTTCAAACATAATAATCCAGTTCTCCAGTTATAATTATTCTACTCGAAGTACAAATATTAGGATAGGCTTATTTCGGATAATTTCTCCTGTAACACCTGTATATGACAGCGTCGTATAGGTAAAATATGAGAATATTCGCACTGCGATTGGTTCGTAGGAAACCAATATAAAAATGATTGACGTGTAACCCCCTTTTCATAGAACTCAATATCGATTTGCACCAACAATAAATTGCACTAAAATGTTTATCATACAGTTTGCAGTGACAAATATTAGGGGCGAGACTGAGCTCACTTGGTACATAGCGCTCGCCCACATGTGGTTTACAAGTTGCATGACTTACTTTTAAAATGGCGCGCGATGTAACATGTAATGATGAAAAATGCTATTCCAGTTTGATCAAATGGAACTGGCGTAGGAAACGGGGGGTGGGGTGAGGGGTTTGCAAGTACACACACACACATACACACACACACACACACACACACCTATATACGTTTGTGCGTGTGTGTATGTGTGTGTTTGTGCCTCCAACCTTTTTGCACCTTCCTTCGCAGCTGTATAGTCAACATCTACCATAATATTATTATATACTAACTACAATCGATGGTCTATTGTCACACCATAACACCAAGAAATAAACAAGTGTATTTCATCCTGTAACGAAATATTATGGACAGTAGGAAAAGAAAATGGTGAACCAATCGACCTTCGATTTATTAGTACATGTATAAAGTAAATGTTGAACCAATCGACCTTCGATTTATTAGTACATGTATAAAGTAAATGTTGCGTAGGTTTTCAGTGGTATTATATCACGTTGTACATTACTTGCCATTTTAAAAGTGACATATGTATCATGAAATAAAAATTGTACCATCAATACATAGCCTAAGGTGCAAAATTAATTTAACTATTCTGCATTGTATATTTTCCCGCTGTTTAACTTATAAAACCTTTTAATCACTTGATGTTATTATAATATATAATCACACACACCAGGCGCGGATCCAAGGGGGTTCACAGGGTGTCCCGTCACCCCTCCCTCAAACAAAGGTCAGGGTCACAAGCCTGCTGTGACCCCTATATGTGTTTTATTCGTGTAGGCACAGTAGCTACATATATTGCACTAAAACAAATGCTGTACATTATTCTAAACTCGGTATTATATATGTTTATGTTAAATGTGTATACGTGTAAAATATCTGTGCATGGATCAATCTAATTAAAATTAGCTCCACTATTACATGTGGGCCCAATAGAGCTAATTTTAATCAGATTGTGCATGGATCTAATACTACCTAATGACAACACACTTGCTGTGTTGTTTTATTGCAATATTTATATTAATAGAGGTAATAGTTTGATTGTTTGATTGTTTGTTTGTTTGTTTGTTTATCAGTACCGATGAAGTAGAAGGTAGAGGTGCATTGGCATTTTTTTTTTTTTCATAGTTATTTCCGTGTTTATAATCACTTATTGGTTTTAGCACACAGTCGTTGGCACAAACCTCAGCTATGTGGGCTGTCTATCCAGGACAGTGACAGTGGGTTAGTAGTTAGTTTGTTAGTGGTTAATGAGAGAGAAGTCGGTGTAGTGGCCGTATGTCTACCCATTGAGTCGATAAACTCGCTCTGGTTGAGGGGCGGGACGTAGCTCAGTGGTACAGCGCTCGCCTGATGCGCGATCGATATAGGATCGATACCCGTCGGTGGGCCCATTGGGCTATTTCTCGTTCCAGTCAGTGCACCACAACTGGTGTAACAAAGGCCGTGGTATGTACTATGCTGTCTGTGGGATGGTGCATATAAAAGATCCCTTGCTGCTAGTCAAAAAGAGTAAAATGTCCCAAATATCTCTCCTAACTGTATATCTATTAGATCTCTCTGTAACAGGCAGTTATACCCGCTGGCTCGTCTAGGTATGATCAGAGATAAGATCTTATATAAAGTATATATAATATAGCACGTTTAGTTCACTAGAAAACACAACAAAACACAATACACTTTGGAATCTGTATTAACCTACGCTGACAAATGTACAGCCGCAGTAGTTAATTAACAACAACAAATAATAATAACCCAGAACTGATCACTTAGTTAGTTAATCTCTAGGTGTCTAGTTTACACAATATGCTAATCACTTCACCATGACACAACACCCACACGTGTGATAATTGAGAAACGCTTCCAGGAGAACTTAATTAATAAAGGAATTACAACTCTATTCCTAACTGGTTAATTTTTAATTAACCCTTACTACTCGTTCAGTAACGTGTGATAATTGAGAAACGCTTCCAGGGGAACTTAATTAATAAAGGAATTACAACTCTATTCCTAACTGGTTAATTTTTAATTAACCCTAACTACTCATTCAATAACCTTGTAATACAGACTTAATACTGGTACCTATCACAATAAAGACAATAACCTACAGTTTACCTAGGTCCTCTAGGATGACTGGATAAGCTTTATATATATATATATATATATATATATATATATATATATATATATATATATATATATATATATATATATATATAAAAATATATAATAATAATCATATTATCAATTACCAATAATAATATTGGTATAATACAGTATTAAAATATTTAAAGTCACATCAATCACATCAAGGTTATACACAGAGCAGAAAATATATAATTACCAGTCCGGACGGACAGCGATCCCCTGGAGCCTTCCTTATGTTTCTCCCCGATATCTCTAAAACCCTAGCTATTTATCATAAAATTCCGAATATCGCCTGGGGGTACATCGCGGCACCTCACGTATCACGTATCATGTGGATTTTCCACAGCGACCAAGCGGTATTTTTTTCCTCAGATGGTCAGACTTAATGACGCCTAGTCGCCAAATTCACGGTTGTAAAAACCGCACTCGCGGAGGTATTACGTAACTACTGGCCACCTGGGCTCCGCATCTGGGCTGGGTGTGTATTAGAAAAGCACACGGCCCTCTAAAACAATTAATATCGCCACAGGCGAAAACAAAATTAAGAGCATGTACCGTCACAGGCCCTTAACCATATGTCTGACGCCATATAACCGTAAATAAAATGTGTTGAGTGCGTCGTTAAATAAACCATTTCCTTCCTTCCGCCACTGTCAATTGTGACAATATAACAACAATTGTAAAATTACTACCACCTCCTCGGTGTGATCCCTGCTCGGTTTTACGCTGGATCCGTCACTGAACGGACACACACACACACACACATGCACCCACACAGACACGCACGCACGCACGCACGCACGCACGCACCCACACATACACACACACACGGACACATACACACAGACACGCACGCACCCACACACACACACGCACCCACACACACACACACACACAGACACACTCACACAGACACACACACACACACAAACACACACACACAGGCGTACGCGCTTCCATTTTTTAAAATTTTGTAAAGGGGTAGGCTGCATGGTTTTTGCCCAAATTAAACGAAAATGCCAAACAGCTATATATGTTTGCAAACGAATCACTACGCATTTTTACATGGATTACCACTAATTTTGCCGGTAGAATGATGGAAATACATAGTAAAAGGCCGTCAGGTTAACACATTTTGCCCAAATATTTCTATCGTTTTCTCTGAATTTGAGGATTTGCCGCAACATCCCCCACCCCCACCCCCGTCTCGTACGTTTATGCACGCACGCGCACGCACGCACGCGCACGCACGCACGCGCACGCACGCACACACAGACCTGTCTTGTATGTGAATTTGTATATATTATGTGCATGTCAGGCCCGTAGGGATCGGGGAAGGAAGGGGCTGTGCCGCGCACTCGAAGACGAAAATGTACGTTTAATTTTTTTTGTCCTATTCTGTATAAATAAAGATACAAATGTGGTTTGTGCCCCATCTCTCCACTGGATACTTTGGCCTCCTCACCTAGTGGTTATGCCCCCCCCCCCCCCCCCCACCACTCCAAATACCGTTCCTACGGGCGTGTATGTGTACAGCATGTAGCGGACTAGACCTTTCAAACTAGGATGCTCCGTTAATTCATGGAGGAATGTATTAACTTATAAAGGAACAATGGCGACGCGCATGGCGAGTCGTGTAATTAGAGCTGGCAGACAGAAGTTAATTCGGTAAGATAATTAAATTAAATCGTGTTTCCAGGTTAGCTGTATTTATTTATGCTATGGGGAAGTTTGTTTTTATTGTTAGAATAAAATGTACTTTTGTATTCAGTAGTTACCGAGTGTGGTAGTCACCGTAGTGTTAGTTTCAATTTCATCAGATTCACTGCATTCAATGTGTCACTGTCAGTCTGACAATCATGATCATTTCATCATTATTATTAGACCTATTGGTTGTCATCATTTATGTTCATATTAAATGATTAAATCCATATAATAGTGATCTGAAGGATTATGTACTGGCCATGAGCATTTGTTTCCGGCAGTAGCCGTAGGGGCGGGACTAGCCCGAGTACTCTGACTGTAAGAGAGCTAGACGGACATTTGGACATAAATACGCTCTCATTACAGTCACTGAGTCAGAGACCAAGCTATGTATTTTTTTGGCAATTGCCGATAACCAAAAAGTTGTCAAAGATTTCTGCTCTAATACCACAACAATCCTATGTTTGACGTCAAATACATTTACATAGACCATTTTCAAGTTACTTGATTAAAAAAAGTTCAGATATTAATCACTAATACACACACTACAGAAAGAAACCCGACAGCACCCACATTCAGCTAAGCTCCAGCAAACTCCGGACAGCAGAATTCTAAATTCGCCGACCTATATCGTGACGTTGCGTCACATGATCGTCCACTCAGCCATTCCGTCTTCCAGGGGCCGTCTCAAAACGACAAGTGCCCAACACTTGTGTTTTGTGTAACGACACCACTAGAGCACATTAATTCATTAATCATCGGCTACTAGATGTCAAATATTTGGTAATTTTATCATAGTGTTAGAGAGGAAACCCACTACATTTTATCATTAGTAGCAAGTGATCTTTATAGGCCTATGCACTATCCCACAGACAGGATAGCACATATACCACAGCCTTTGATATTCTCTGACTGTAATGAGAGCGTGTTTATGTCCAAATGTCCATCTAGCTCTCTTACAGTCAGAGTACTCAGGCTACACAACTGGTATATCAAAGGCCGTGGTATGTGCCATCCTGTAAGACATGAATGACAGAAAGTAAAAATCATCAGTTACAACCAATTAAATCTGCAGTTGAGGACAAAATATCAGACGATAGTTAGAGGAACAAAATACAAAATGACCGTTCTGATCATGTGACAAATTTGGCACCAAATAAGTGGTTTTTCAGTCGGAGATTGCTGAATCTATAAAAAATTAAATGTTTTCATTGCTCATATAAAATATAACTTTTATTGTGTGTATCAAACATACAAATGGATACAGGTGTGGGACAAAATAGAGGCTGTTAAAATACTGTTAAATTATGTTACAGTAACTCGTAAGCTACTGAAGTTTTTGTCAGTTGCTTTTTCATACACACAAAGTGGCTTGTTTCCTTTGATGTCCAGTGTACAGACAGTTCTTCTTCTTTTTTGTGAAAAAAGTGTGCATTTGGAAATAGTGGAGTAAAGTATAGTAGTGTGTGGGAAAGTAAAGAGGGGCGCAGAAAAATGAAGGAGGGCGGCAAAATGCAGTAGTTAAATGGAGCATCGAGAACACTGACCTTAATTGGAAATAAGTATAAACAAACAATAAAAATAGTAAAACCTGTGATGGGCAGAACACTTTGGCAAAGTCAGAAGTTGTGCACTTAACGTGTGCTCTAGTGGTGTCATTTAACAATAAATGAGTAGAACCTTGACTAAATAGTTGATCTTTGTCCTTCAAATGTAAAATAAAACTAATTCAAAATGAGGCGGGACAAACAAAAGCTGTTTTTAAGTTAAATTACTTGTAAGTAATTAACAAAGTTTGAAGAGTTGTATTCCTTCTTTTCAGTGCCAAGTCAAGTCGACGTGAGTTCTGTAGTAGTGTCCCATCGAGTGCTGACATCGTTTCAGTGCCACTGTCAAAACCAGTCCCTAGTTTTCCTGTGCCAAAATATGCGAACGTCGGAGCCCAGACTGATGAGACCAAAGTCACTGTACTTGAGAACGGTCTTACTGTGGCCTCAGAAAACAAGTTTGGACAGTTTTGTACTGTTGGAGGTTTGTGTATTGCGTTTAAAACTTTTACTGCTCAAGGTACTCTAAAATTTTATTTACAACCCATCTTTTTTTAAGTCAAAGCTTAAAGGTGACATTAAAGATACATGTATTACGTTTTTGGTGTTTGGCACCAACGTTTATTTTATTTAGTTTTTGGGTTAGCTCTGGGACAGCAGAAAATTTTGCCAAATTATCTATCAAACTTCAAAAAATGCAGATACTCGGTTATTTTCTTACAAAATATCACTTATTTCCTGAAATTATTTCGCCATATTAAAATAAAATTCGCCAATTGTTTTTGAAATTTGCATTTGGCAAATTTGGTGAGTGCCAGAGCTGTCCCTGGTACTAGTTACCAGATAATCATGAATGTTACATGACAAATTATTTATTTATTCATTGAATTAGTATGTGGTTGTTACTTAATGACATTTAATTGCATGGAATTCTTGTTTTATGTTTTAGTTGTGTTAAACTCTGGGTCTCGCTATGAAGTTGCTTACCCAAGTGGAATCTCACAGTTTTTAGAAAAGCTGGCATTTTGTGTAAGTATACATGTAGACCTGTGGTTATTATTACATACATGTGAGATACAAGCTTAGGTCTCCTGACGAGATTCCACAAGGCAGATTTTAAAGGTAATGGCAAACTGGGTATTTATGAGTTTTCAACTTCAAGAACAAAAAGGAGTACTGTAAACCATATTAATATTGCGACATGGTTTTTTTTGCGAATGTATACCTTAGAGCATGTTTGCGACGTGTACATTTCGCGAACGACCGTTGACAGCTAAAAAAAAAAAGTGGATAAAGACAGCTCACTGTAACTGTTATAAAGTTACTGTCTGTAAATCAATATTCTGTTATCCTACATCAAGCAATTGTGACTGGTACAGAGTCTATAGAGGGGATTATGCCAACTTCAGTTGTTAATTGTTAACACCCTTTTGGTAGATAAAACAACAAACGATTAGTCGCCATCAATTGAAGTTACATAAAACAATTAACGATTAGTCGCTGTACCTGTTGAGTGAATCTTTTTTGTGAATGTTATTCTCAATAAAATATTTCAAAATAAAACAAATTAATTTAAGCACACTTCAAACTGGAAAATAGTGCGTATTAATTTCGCGAAATAAGGTTGGACGCGAACGACACGAAATTTATAAGCACACATTTTTTTCACAGTTTACAGTATCTGGAAGCCATAACAGTTTTACACAGTTACCAACACTTTATTGGATGTAATGGGTTAAAGGTTTCTTAAATAAAAGCATTGAAAATGTTTTTTTGGTTAATAATAATAATATATTTAGGTCCCTAATAATTCTGGGGCTAACACCGACACGAAATTTAATAACAGATGGCATGAATTTTATTTTAATTGGGTGGAATACTTTATGTAATAATTAAGATTTTGTCAGAAAATAACTGGGTTTCTGTCATTTTTGAAGTTTAGCGAATAGTTTGGCTTATACAGAGCTAGCCCTCGGTTCCATCTAGTGAATTTTTGGTTTCGGCTAGTGGAAATTATCCTTTGTATGTCTCTATATATATATATATACTAAAACTTAAGCTATTATAACTTTTTCACGTAGCTGTATATCAATTCTTCTTGAGTATCTTTGGCAGTGTGCAATTTGGAGGAAAGTCCGGGAACCCTAGGCTCACAAAAATCATATAGGACTCTCTAGCTTGCCTAGCATACAAGCCCACATGTCTCATAAAAATTATTTGTACAAATTACATTGATTCTTCGAAATGACACAGTCAACATACATCTCAAAATCCTGTAAAACCAATCTTGAACAGCGATCTTTTCCATGGTTTCATATAAAACATTTAGTGTATCTTCTGTTCTACTGGACATAAGTGGTAGGGCTCGCTGGGTTGGTGGTGGGCTCTCAAGATTGGCCAATAGGGAGTTCTTATGACACTTAAATGTTTTAAACCAAAGTCGCACAGTTACTGCTTGGTAACCTTGTTTTTTCTTCTTATCTTTTTTTTCAGTCAACAACATTGTTTGAGGACCGAGATCAGATTTTGCAGGAATTGGAGAGGCATGGAGGGATATGTGATTGCCAGGGCTCCAGGTATGTGCAATTCAACACAAGCAAGATTTAATAATGTCTTGAGATTTAACGTCATGGCAACACTACACAAATTGCATCCATGTAACATTAAAGATTTTAGTCTAGACATTAAAAGTTTTACAAGCACAGGTCCAAGCCTCTCAAAATTTTAAATTTCTATAACCCATTTATTGGTTAAGCACAAAAATCTCAGGTCATCCATGACCATCGTGTCCTATATTTAATGCATGACTGCAAAATTGGTTGTGCAAAACAAAACTGTGCAAGCAGTGTGCAAATAAAATTAACATTCGCATAATTTTCTAAGGCCTGTTTATATATTTTGTTTGTTTTTTTCTTTTTAAAGCATATCTTGTGAGTGTTCCTTCATGGATTTTGTTGACATTCATGAGTATTCAACAATATTACGTGATTATATGTATAATTATTTTACAAAATATAAATTGACACATTCCTTTTTGTGTTTTTGTAGAGACACATTAATTTACGCTGCATCAGCAGAAATAAGTGGTCTACCGAGTGTAATGAATATCTTATCAGAAGTTGTTCTTCGACCAAGGATTACACAGGATGAGGTATGGCTATTCATTTCAACTTGTCATGGTAGAAGTACTGTTCGGTTAGGGAATTTGGGTCATAGAATAGATTGTTCACTGAAGCCCTGCAAAACAAAACCCTCGAATAATTGCTTGAGAATTTGAAGAAAAAACCCCCACCCAGTACAAAAGGATTAAGCATCGGTGCTCGGTGTGGTAATATCTAAAATAGCTCCTCATAATCTAAGTTAGTGAAACCTCTCCATTGTTTTCACTGTCAGATCTGTCGTCGTATACAGAATACTATCTAGACATTCATGTTTTATTTGTAGCTGGATCAAGCAAGACAAGCAATCTCATTTGAACTGGAGAATCTGAACATGAGACCGGATCCAGAACCTCTCCTTATGGAGATGATCCACGCCGTGAGTTTTATTTTAATCTTTACATCACAGACAGACTGACAGACAGATAGCCTTTAGATGGACCCTCACTGGAAGTTTTATTTTACTCTTTACATCACAGGCAGACAGACATAGCCTTTAGATGGACCTTCACTGGAAGTTTTATTTTACTCTTTACATCACAGACAAACAGCCTTTGGATGGACCCTCACTGGAAGTTTTATTTTACTCTTTACATCACAGACAAAGAGCCTTTGGATGGGCCCTCACTGGAAGTTTTATTTTACTCTTTACACCAGACAGACAGACAGACAGATAGACAGACATGCAGACAAACAGCCTTTAGATGGACTCTCACTGGAAGTTTTATTTTACTCTTTACATCACAGACAAACAGCCTTTGGATGGGCCCTCACTGGAAGTTTTATTTTACTCTTTACATCACAGACAAACAGCCTTTGGATGGACCCTCACTGGAAGTTTTATTTTACTCTTTACATCACAGACAAAGAGCCTTTGGATGGGCCCTCACTGGAAGTTTTATTTTACTCTTTACACCAGACAGACAGACAGACAGATAGACAGACATGCAGACAAACAGCCTTTAGATGGACTCTCACTGGAAGTTTTATTTTACTCTTTACATCACAGACAAACAGCCTTTAGATGGACTCTCACTGGAAGTTTTATTTTACTCTTTACATCACAGACAAACAGCCTTTGGATGGGCCCTCACTGGAAGTTTTATTTTACTCTTTACATCACAGACAAACAGCCTTTGGATGGGCCCTCACTGGAAGTTTTATTTTACTCTTTACATCACAGACAAACAGCCTTTGGATGGACCCTCACTGGAAGTTTTATTTTACTCTTTACATCACAGACAAACAGCCTTTGGGTGGACCCCATCTTCATAAATCAAGGCTAATATTCGTTCCTCGTATTCAGCCTTGATACATGTAGTCAAGATTACTGATATCCACTACTAGCGCCCTCTATTGGAAGAAAATTTGTAACACCGATTATGTCCCTTACACGATGACATCGCTGACCAATCACAGCATCGGTAACATGTGACAATCTTGAAAGCAATATCAAAAATTAACCGCCGAAACTTTTTTTTGGACATATCGTGACAAACACGACACGTTTCCACGGACGCTGACGCTGCCATGTTTGTTTACAATAACAAGGGAATCTATAAAGAGCGTTGTGATTCGTTGCAATCAGATCTCATCGCATCCAATGAAATTTAAGCATTTTGTGGCACGATTTCTTGACGACATGTATCAAGGCTGAATACGAGGAACGAATATTAGCCTTGATTTATGAAGATGGGTGGACCCTCACTGGAAGTTTTATTTTACTCTTTCTATGACCGACAGATGGCTACAGATGAACATCTATCTTCTTTTTTCTGGAATTCAAACGTTTGGTGCTACCTGAAGATTGTTTAAACACCCTGCTTTTCAAGACGCTGCAATGCTTTCTGGATTTATTGTTCATTATCATTTTCATTTCTGCATTTTATATAGAGATTATCCATGAATAAGGTTTGTTATTCTTATGTCACAGATACAATTTTTTAATCAGAATGTTTTTTTATTTATTTATTTAAAAAAAAAAATTTATTGTCCCCAGAAATATTTGGCAGTGTCAGGGTTGAGGTGCCCTGAGCTCACTTATGTACACATATTTTAATTATATTTAATATATATATATATATATATATATATATATATATATATACACTGTATATACAGACTATTTACATATTCTGCATTCAAAAAACTCTCTCATCTCTCATTCAATGCAATATTCTGTACTGAAACCATTGCAAAGTTGTATCTCTGGTACATTTAAAGGGTATGCTATAATATATTTGCCATTCCCTTAATGAATAGTTAAAACATTTTTCCTGATATTTTAATTGTGATTTTGATATTTGTGATGTTTTGCATAGCAGTTTATATTGTTCCTTGCAACATTGTTTCTCTTTTAAAATCTGCTTTAACTTTTGTGGATAAACTGGTTTATAATTAGGGAAAAAATTCAGAGTTTGACAATTTAATTTTCCATATTTTTCAATGAAACATTTTACTGCTTTAATCAGAAAATTAGTTTTTGCTTCCATTTATGTAAATAATAGCAGCTAAAAATAAAATATGTTTATCTGTTCATATAATTACCATAGTATGACACCCAATAGCTGATGTATTTTTCATGCTGGGGTGTTGTTAAACATTCATTCATTCATTCATTCTGTTCATATAAAACCTTTGGTTATTAACTGGATAAAATACTTTTTTCAATTTTAGATAATTATTGCCCGATATTCCTTTACTGGTTTACTGATACAAAAATGTATTATTTTGTTGATTCTGTCTCAGTATGTTTTTAATGGTTTGCTTTAATATTGCAGGCTGCTTACAAACAAAATACTCTTGGACTTCCGAAGTTTTGCCCCACGGAAAATATCAATTCCATATCGCAGAAGATTGTGTACACCTACTTGAAGAACTTTCACATACCACAGAGAATGGTGGTGGCCGGAGTGGGCATTGATCACCAGTGGCTTGTCGACTTGGCCAAGGAACATTTCATTGACAGACGCATGCCAGTATGGACAGAAAACAAACACTTCATCGACGACAGCAAGTCCATTGATACATCGGTCTCACAGTACACTGGCGGAATTGTTCAGGTAAATAGGGGCGAGATGTAGCCCAGTGGTAAAGCGTTTGCTTGATGTGCGGTCGGTCCAGGATCGATCCCTGTCGGTGGACCCATTAGGCTGTTTCTCATTCCAGCCAGTGCTCCACAACTGGTGTAACAAAAGCTGTGGTATGTACTATCCTGTCTGTGGGGTGGTGCATATAAAAGATCCCTTGCTGCTAATCGAAAAGAGTAGCCCATAAAGTGGCGACAGCAGGTTGCCTCTTTCAATATCTGTGTGGTCCTTAACCATATGTCTGACGCCATATTACCATAAATAAAATATATTGAGCGTGTCGTTAAATAAAACTTTTATCTTTTTTTTTCTTTGTTCAGGTAAACGTGTTTAGAAGTAAAGGCCTTTCTTTCTTAGAGCAGTATCTAAACCTAAAATGTTGGGGTGGGGGGAGGAGAGGGGTCAGTAAAAATGCTATTTTCTGTGTTACCTTAATTACAGTTAGAGAAATTAACAATGTTATTTTCTATATTACCTTGAATACAGGTCTCAGTTGGTAGAGTGTCCCAACCCGTGCCCCACAACTGGTATATCAAAAGCTATGGTATGTGCTGTCCTGTCTGTGGGAACATGCATATAAAAGATCCCTTGGTACTAATGAAAACATTTAGTGAGTTTTCTCTAAAGACTGCAAGTCGAAATTACCAAATGTTTGGCATACAACAGCCGATGATTAATAAATCAATGTGCTCTAGTAGTGTTGTTAAACAAAAACAACCTTTTAAGTCTTAACTTTTGATTACAGGTAGAGAAGGACCTGTCTGACGTAAGTCTGGGCCCGACACCCATTCCCGAGCTGGCACATGTGGTGATTGGCCTGGAGAGCTGTTCTCACAAGGATCCCGACTTCATCCCGTTCTGCGTCCTCAACATGTTGATGGGAGGAGGAGGATCCTTCTCTGCTGGTGGTCCCGGGAAGGGAATGTACACGAGGCTTTACCTGAATGTGCTGAACAGGTGCAGTGTCATGGTTTACTATTACTTCTTAATATACTGATTCATTGTAAACAGTGGTGTGTTTAACAGGTGCAGTGTCATGGTTTACTATGACTTCTTAATATACTGATTCATTGTAAACAGTGGTGTGTTTAACAGGTGCAGTGTCATGGTTTACTATGACTTCTTAATATACTGATTCATTGTAAACAGTGGTGTGCTGAACAGGTGCGATGTCATGGTTTACTATTACTTCTTAATATACCGATTCATTGTGTAATACAGTGGTGTGCTTAATAGGTGCAGTCTCATGGTTTACTATTACTTCTTAATATACCGATTCATTGTGTAATACAGTGGTGTGTTTAACAGGTGCAGTGTCATGGTTTACTATTACTTCTTAATATACCGATTCATTGTGTAAAACAGTGGTGTGTTTAACAGGTGCAGTGTCATGGTTTACTATTACTTCTTAATATACCAATTCATTGTGTAATACAGTGGTGTGTTTAACAGGTTTGTATAATGTTATTTATTTAATGTACTGAGAATTTGTAATACATTATCTGCTATAAAATACACAATAAAATAACCTTGTTTTGTTTTCTGTGTAAAGGTATCACTGGATGTACAATGCCACAGCATACAACCATGCCTATGAAGACAGCGGATTATTCTGTATTCATGCCAGTGCCCACCCATCAAAGGTGAAATATTTTGTAATAAATTAACTAAAAAAACAAATATTACAGTTAGATGTTACACGACTTTTATAAGATATTAAACGTGCTTCCATTTCGTATCATGTTTATGTCCCGAGTGAAATAATTTTCACTTGTCACAAGCTTTAGCGGGTTACAATGAAAATTATTTCACAAGGGACATAAACATGATACGAAATGGTAGTGAGTTTAATATCCTATTTGTTAACCATAATCGATCTTAATTTATATCAGTCATCTAGTTTCGTAGATGTTCCTGTAAAGTTGTAGTGCACCAATCGATGACATATCGCGTGATGTTACGTCCCACTTGGCGTTCTAGTGGGACGTATCACTTTGATATGTACCAAGATATTTTCAACCATATGGGTAATAAATTATTTTATTAAATATTTGTTACTATGTTTGATAAATGTAGGAATGGTTTTTGGAGTGGGTGGGGAGTCTTGAGGAGATACAGAAGTGAGTTGTCTAGCTTAAACGGTAGTAGTATTTCTTTGTCTGCCTTTCTTACTTGGAGCGGGACGTAGCCCAGTGGTAAAGCACTTGCTCGCTGCGCGGTCAGTCTGGGATCGATCCTCATCGGTGGGCCCATTTGGCTCTTTCTCGTTCCTGTCCGTGCTCCACAACTGGTGTAACAAAGGCTGTGGTATGTACTACCCTGTCTATTGGATGGTGCATATAAAAGATCCCTTGCTGCTAATCGAAAAGAGTAGCTTATGAAGTGGCGACAATGGGTTTCCTCTCAATATCTGTGTGGCCCGTAACCATATGTCTGATGCCATATAACCATAAATAAAATGTGTTGAGTGCATTATTAAATAAATAAAAAAATTCTTTCCTTTCTTACTTATTCCATGGTAGCCCATGAAGTGGCGACAGTGGGTTTCCTCTCTCAATATCTGTGTGGTCCTTAACCATATGTCCAACACCATATAACCGTAAATAAAATGTGTTGAGTGCGTCGTTATATAAACCGTTTCCTTCCTTCCTAATCCATCTCATTTCTTCATACTCTTGCCGTTCTTTTTCTGTCCATCTCTACAACCCAGTCCCTGTCTCAGCATCTGGATGTGTGGGGTGCGGGAGGGGAAAGTGGAGAGTTCTGGCCACTGGTGCCTACACATCTAGCATTTCCTATACTTGTCTGACTAGTGTTGAGTACAAAATGTAAATTTTTATCTTTCATGTTCTCAATCACAGTCCATCTCTACATCCTATGTCTCCAACAACAAACCGGTGTTTTTGTTGGGAGCATTTCTTTTTAATTTGTGTGTGTGTGTGTGACATACAGTGTGATTTCTTCTTTTTTTCAGCTGAAAGACCTTGTGGAAGTAATAGTTAGAGAATTTGTTAGTATGGCTGGAAAAATTCACAGTGTAAGTAAATTTGTTATGGTGTTTTGTATGAAATGGTATAATCTATATTAAAAGTAGGCATGCTTGTTCCTCTTGCAACATTGTCAGGACATTTATGACTGAATTTACAAAGCCATTTGGTTTTTTTTGTCTTACACACAATCATGTAACTATATATATTTCTAATGCTTAAACACTGTGTTTAAAAAAAACAGGCTTCGTAAATAATATGCCTACAGTTTTATAAGCATGTCACTTGAACATTATCAGTAACAGATGTTAAAAACTGTGCAGACATGTACATTTGATTGAAAGCAAACATCTATTTGAACTCTACTTAAAATAGAAACATTTCATTCTACAGCAGTTCAATTATATTTCTGTTTTGTAATAAAAGTAGGTCCTAAATATATAAACTTGTATTGTGTTTTATATAAATTTTATCCCATTCCAACCAGTGCCCCACAACTGATACATATATATATATATATATATCAAAGGTTGTGATATGTGACAAAATACTGCTTTTTCAATAGGAGTAATTCTCTAGACCTGTTGGGTTATATCTCGTTCTGGCCAGTGCTCCACAACTGGTGTAACAAAGGCTGTGGTGTGTACTATCCTGTGTAGGATTGTGCATATAAAAGATCCCTTGCTGTTAATAAAAGAGTAGCCCATAAAGTGGCGACAGCGGGTTTCCTCTCTCAATATCTATGTGGTCCTTGACCATATGTCTGACGCCATATAACCGTAAATAAAATGTGTTGAGTGCATCGTTAAATAAAACATTTCCTTCCTTCCTTCTTTTCTCAGGATGAGCTACAGCGAGCTAAGAGGCAGCTGCAGTCTATGTTGATGATGAACCTGGAGGCCAGACCCGTCGTATTTGAGGACATTGGCCGTCAGGTTCTGGCCAGTGGTCACCGCAAACAGCCGCAGTATTTCTACGATGAGATTGGTACACACTCTCACTGTTTGTTCACATGTTACCCATTCACCAAATACCTATATTCAAGGGAATCATAGGTTCCAAGTCTCTTCATTGATAGAAATAAGCTGGATTTTTTAAAGTAGTAAAGTATACTTATAACGAACCTGCTTAGAATGAACTACTACATAGAACGAATTGATCATAAAGTCTCGTTTTATCTCCCTATACATTAATAAGCAACTTATGCCAATGTGTACAACGAACTGCTGCTATAACGAACTAACTGTCATGGTCCCTTCCAGTTCTTTATAAGAGTACTTCACTTAGTCTATCAGACAAGTGTATCTAGAAGTCTGCTTCTCTGCCAATATGGGCGGGACGTAGCCCAGTGGTAAAGCGCTCACTTGATGCACGGTCGGTGTGGGATCGATCCCCGTCGGTGGACCCATTGTGCTATTTCTCGTTCCAGCCAGCCCACCACGACTGGTATATCAAAGGCCGTGGTATGTACTATTCTGTTTGTGGGATGGTGCATATAAAAGATCCCTTGCTGCTAATCGAAAAGAGTAGCCCATGAAGTGGCGACAGTGGGTTTCCTCTCTCAATATCTGTGTGGTCCTTAACCATATGTCTCACGCCAATATTTTCACTTGTTTCTCCACATAAAATGGGGGTAGTTGTTCATTTGAACTGCATTGTAAAATTTTCTTGATAAACAACAGGATACATTTTGCTTGTCTGAGCAGATTTTCACTTGTCAGGACAACTTGACACGAGCTTTCATTTAGAATGCTGGCTTATTATATTGAATACCAAATGACAGTGAATATAGTACTCTCTGTTTAACTGCTTATCATGACAATATTTATATATGTGTGTTTTTGGTTGGCAAGTACCTGTAATAATCATATGAGACCAGATGGTAATTATTTGGTAGACATCATGACATGCAGTTAATTTCATCATACAAAACCCACATGCAGTTAATATACTCTTTTATTATATAACGTTTAGTGAAATATCTTAAAATATCAGTGAAATAAAAGTGTTAACAGTCACTCAGTGACAATAACACACTTTAAGAGTGAAAATTTCACTATTTCACTCTTAAATGTGTTATCGTCACTGGAGAAAGCCGGAGCTATTTTGCTGCTGGCATTTTAAAAATAAAGGTAAATTGCCAAAAGTTATATAATTAATAGAAAATATCATGTTTTTTGTCAAATATGATTTATATCTCATCTCATGAAGTTTGCAATGATATCACACTCGTTGCACATGCGCGACTCGTGACATATGATTGCAAACTTCACTCAATGAGATATTAATCATATTTGACAAAAAACATGAAATATCCTCTATTTATTTGCCAGAATAAAAAATCACCATAAAGTAGTCTAGATTATTATTTTTTAATCTTATTGGTCACTACTTAAAAATTTAAAATATTTTTTCAGTATATTTTTATGTCTTACAGAAAAGATTACCGCGAATGACGTCAGACGAGTGGCTTCGCGAATGTTACGATGTAAACCAGCTGTGGCCGGTTACGGTACGCTGCAGCAGTTACCGAGCTACAGTGAAATTGAGGCTGCTCTCTTGACAACCGACGGGAAGCTGTCAAAAAGGTTTTCACTGTTTAGGTGATCTAGAGACGTGACAGTTCATTCAAAATACCAAAGCATCATTCTGGACAGAGCTGCATTGTGTGTGGGTCGTTTGTGTTTTCTGCTTAGAGAAGGATTATTTTATTTGACCATCAGACAGAAATGCTCGTACTTATTATGTCATGATATGACAAGTTATTAAATTTTTGTGCAGTTGAGGAAAATAAATATTTCATTTGTTGGACGGCATAATACAAAATTATCTGTAATTCTGAATGTTTTTATTCTTATGCAGGGCTAGTTCTGGCACTCTCCAAATTCATGAATTGTGAATTTCAAAAACAATTGGCAAATTTTATTTTAATTTGTTGAAATAATTTCATATAATAATTAATAATTTGTTACAAAATAACTGGGTTTCTGCAATTTTTAAAGTTTAACACATAATTTGGCGAACTTTTCTGCTGACCCACGAGAGCTAGCCTTGCTTATGTCACAGATACAATTTTTCAATCAGAAAATTACTTTTTGCTTCCATTTATATAAATAATAGCAGCAAAGAAATAAATATGTTTATCTCTTCATATAATAACCTTTGGGTTATTAACTTGATAAAATATTTGTTTTAATTTGTATATAATTATTGCCTTATCAGGACTCGAAATTAAGAATTTATTACCTACGGCAATTTTTTGAAATGTTTTTGCCAGAGGTGAAATGTTCACTGACCGCAATTTTGAGAGTGCAATTTTAAATCGGTAACTTTATCAACAAATAAAAAAAAAACCTACCTAAAATAAAATATTAAAATAAAAAACTGCTGTCGGTGTAGCCCCTAAGTTCGAGCCCTGCCTTATATTTCTTTACTGCCAAAAATGTATTGTTTATTATTATATAAAAAGAAATACTGAGGCTAACATTGTTTTTCTTAGTAAAATTACACTTTTGTCTTTGTACCTTCACAATAATTAGTTACTTGTACATGTTATTATTGAATGCCCAAATAATAATACCATCAGGAGTCTGTTGCACCTGCAAAAAAAAAGTTTGTTTTGTTTAACGACACCACTAGAGCACATTGATTTATTAATCATCGGCTATTGGATGTCAAACATTTGGTAATTTTGACAAATAGTCTTAGAGAGGAAACCTGCTGCATTTTTCCATTAGTAGCAAGGGATCTTTTATATACACCATCCCACAGACAGGATAGCACATACCATGGCATTTGATATACCAATCGTGGTGCACTGGCTGGAACGAGAAATAGCCCAATGGGCCCACCGACAGCGATCAATCCCAAACCGATAGCAAAACCAAATGCCCACAACACCTGTAAGGATTGTTTACTGCATTTTGGTTTTTGGTTTAAGAAGATCAAAACATCGTAATAATATGTTATTGGATGTAAATGTTGTGTTTAGCTTCTCAAGTCCAAGGATATGCAGATGTTTAGGTTATTTGTGTTTTCATAACATTGCACTTTAAATGCTGTTTAACTATGTGTTTATTCGGTTTAACCAGCATCTTTTTTATCTTACTAATATATACAGTCTTTGTAAGCAATTTTTCTTTATCATACTGAATAATTTGTCACAAAAGTGTATATTCCCTGAGAATATGAGGAATGGGCATGAGTGTTCTAATGTGTTATAAAGTGTACTCCAGTGGAATAGTCTTCATTGTCTTCTTTATATCTTTGACCGGCCTCGGTGGTGTCATGGTTAGGCCATCGGTCTACAGGCTGGTAGGTACCGGGTTCGGATCCCACTCGAGGCATGGGATTTTTAATCCAGATACCGACTCCAAACCTTGAGTGAGTGCTACGCAAGGCTCAATGGGTAGGTGTAAACCACTTGCACCGACCAGTGATCCATAACTGGTTCAACAAAGGCCATGGTTTATGCTATCCTGCCTGTGTCGTTAAATAAAACATTTCTTTCTTTCTTTATATCTTTAAACAAGGAGGAGATGTTTTATTTAATGATGCACTCAACACATTTTATTTACTGTTATATGGTTAAGGACCAAACAGGTATTAGAAGAGGAAATCTGCTGTCGCCACTTCATAGGCTATTCTTTTTAGTTAGCAGCAAGGGATTTTTTATATGCACCATCGCACAGACAGAATAGTACATACCACAGCCTTTGTTACACCAGTTGTGGAGCACTGGCTGGAACGAGAAATAGCACCATGGGGCCCACCAACGGGAATCGATCCGAGATCGATTGCGCATCAGGCGAGTGCTGTACCACTGGGCTACGTCCTGCCCATTTAAACAAAAAAAAAAACCAATATCAGTATTCAATATTACAGGATATTCCATAGAGTGTTGGAATTCATTGAATATATAATAAAGAGCCTACCTACCAACACCACTATTTCCAAGAAGTGTCCAGCGTCTCCATGACAGGTCATCATTCACCATCATCATTGGCAGATCCAGGGAGGGTCCTGAGACCCCCCACCCATTTGAAGTGCCTAATTAATGATTTAAAAAAAAAATTACATCCACAACAAAAAACTTTTAAATTGCCCTGAAAACACATCTCTTAAGTATTCCAGGGAGCATGCCCCCGAACCCTCTACAGATTTCTCTAATTTTTCCAATTGACAAACTCAAATTGCCCTTTCTAGAATAATTTTGTGACACCTTTCCCCACCCCCCACCCCCCCCACAACCGATACAAAACCCTGGATCCACCCATGCTTGCACAAAAAAGGAAAGTGCGGAGCGTTTTCATAAAAGGAAATCTATTTTGTAGATTTGTGCAACTGCTCTTATTCTTTGAAATTTCACACTCAGAATTTTCATTAGGTCTGTAATTCCAAACCGAAAGGCTGCATTTCTCTATCAGTACAGAGATATATATATTCAGTATATCGCCTGTTACAGTGCTTCTTAAATTTAAGAGTGGGAGGAGGCACTTAACCCTAAATCTTCCCTTCAAGGGAGATTTGAGAAGATTTCATATCTACAAAAATATTGATATAATGAATTTAGTATACAAAAAAGAAAGGATGTTTTGAGTAGGAGATTGTTTCATTACAGTGTTAAGAACACCTGATTTCTTGTAACCATATATTAAGTGTCTTGTAACTCGAGCAAAGTGATGTACCGTATAATAAGTGTCTTGTAACTCGAGCAAAGAAATGTACCATATATTAAGTGTCTTGTAACTCAAACAAAGAGATGTACCGTATATTAAGTGTCTTGTATCTCAAGCAAAGAGATGTACCGTATATTAAGTGTCTTGTAACTCAAACAAAGAGATGTACAGTATATTAAGTATCTTGTAACAAAAGCAAAGAGATGCAACTCAAACAAAGAGATGTACCGTATATTAAGTGTCTTGTAACTCAAGCAAAGAGACGTACCGTATATTAAGTGTCTTGTAACTCAAGCAAAGAGACGTACCGTATATTAAGTGTCTTGTAACTCAAGCAAAGAGATGTACCATATATTAAGTGTGTTGTAACTCAAGCAAAGAGACGTACCATATATTAAGTGTCATGTAACTCAAGCAAAGAGATGTACAGTATATTAAGTGTCTTGTAACTCGAGCAAAGAGCATTTCTGTTGTTATTTCCACCTCAGTTCTCTTAAAAATTGTGAGAACGATTGTTTCATTCGCGTGTTGCTCGTGCAATTCTAATTTTGCATAACCTATTTTTTGTTTATACAAAATTTTGAGCACCATTTACATGGATATTAAAGGGTTACACAAAAAGGAAATGGGTTACATGGATTTCTTTCTGGGTAACCGATAAATAGGTCACGCATATTTTCAGTTCTAAGAGGTCTGCCACCTATATTTACATGGCATTCTTTGAAAGAAATATTCTTTATTTGTTTATAAATTATTGGTATTCTTGTTTACTTACAAGAAGATTATTCAGCATGATTGTAAATAATTTGTATCATGTACAGATGTGTACATATAAATAAGATGTGTGTCTTAAGACAACATGTTTTGAACCTTCGCTGAATACAAACAAGAAAATAAATAGAAATGAATTATTGATTTGTGCCCAATGAATGCTAGATAGAACACTTGTATACATATACTGAACAAAAAAAGAAACTTCCGATTTGTACATATAGTATTTGTTGTGTTAAAGAATTCATTGTGTAATGAAATTATATAGGTAGTATTAGCCGTTGAGCTGTATTATCAGGATTCATGAATTTTATCGATTATTTTTGCACTGTTAATCGTCGACAAAGTGAAATTCAATTTGCACGTGCATGCATGGTTCGACATGTCCCGTGTAGTATTCAGTCAATTTGTTTTACATGTCTTACTGACATTGTTGTCAAGTGAACGAAAACGCTTCAAAATTTGTAAAAAAAAGTAACGTTTTTTACATTGTAGCATTTTTAGTATGCCAAGAATACCCAATAATTTACGCGAACGGGCGATTGGCATGCTTGATGCTGGCTTGTCGACAGAAGACGTTGCAAGGCATGTTGGGAGTTCTAGTCGAGCGATACGAAATCTTCGCGTAAGATTTCGAACGACAGGAAGCACCAACGACTTGCCACGTTGTGGACGTCCGCGTGTTACAACGCGTGGTCAAGACCACTATATCATCAACACGCATTTGCGCAATCGATTCCAAACTGCCACTGCTACTGCTGCTAACACACCTGGGCTTCATAATAACCGAATCAGTGGGCAAACTGTTCGTAATCGTCTGCGGGAGAACGGTTTACATGCACGACGTCCTTACGTCGGATGCGTTTTAACGCAACGTCATCGTCTAAATCGTCTTAATTGGGCACGTGTACACACTCGTTGGATACGGCGACGTTGGAATACCGTTCTTTTTTTCGGATGAATCCAGATTTTCTTTACAACGTGGTGATGGCAGGGTGCGCGTCTACCGTAGGAGAAATGAACGCTATGCTGACTGTTGTGTTCTTGAAAGAGATCGTTTCGGGGGTGGGGGTTCTGTCATGGTCTGGGCAGCCATTGCCCATGGTTATCGTTCACCACTAGTCGTCATTGATGGCAATTTAAATGCTCAACGTTACCGCGATGACATTCTCGCATCACGTCATTCCTCTGTTCCATAACAACGCCAACATCTCGATTTTTCAGCATGATAATGCCACCTCTCAGACAGCTAGAGACACTGTAAATTTTCTTAGGACAAATAACATTGATTTCATTGATGACTGGCCCGCTAAAAGTCCTGATCTCAACCCCATCGAGCATGTCTGGGATAGTCTGGACAGACGATTGAGGCGTCCTCCCAACCCACCCGCTAACGTCAACGAACTTCGTCAAGCGCTCATTCAGGAATGGAACAATATTCCACAGGCAGAAATCAACACTTTAGTCAATTCTATGCGCCTGCGATGCACTGCAGTGGTCAATTCAAGAGGTGGTCATACCCGTTATTAAGTGGGTGGGTGTGTTTTTTAACCCCTACCACACTTGGTCAAAATTTCTCCCAGTTTCTGTTAACCTATGGCCATGATTTTTGCACCAAACGATGCATCATGGAACACACTTTAAACGCATATATAACAATTATTCCCCCGGTTTGTTTTCATCAAGTTATGTTCAAGCAAAGTTAGCGGAAGTTTCTTATTTTGTTCAGTATATATATTCCTTCAGTATACTGTATATGGATAAGTGAATACAGTAAAACCCCTCTAAACCGGACACCTTCGGGACCAAGTAAAAATGTCCAGTATTAAGAGGTATTCGGTTTAGAGAGGTTAAGTTCTATATCGAATTTTAAAAAAGGGCCGCTATTAAAAATATCCGGTTTGGGGGGGGGGGTTTACAGGGGGTCCAGTTTTGAGAGGTTTCACTGTTAATGAATTATGTTAAACAGGAATTGTGTTGCAAACAGCTACATTCAGTGTATCACGGGCTCCAATTTTTATACGCCCGTCTATGATGGGTTGTATTATGGTATTGCATTGTCCGTCCCATCCGTCTATACATCCATCCATCCATGTGTACGTCTGTCTGTTAACTTTTTCTTGTCCGGATCATATCTTGCATACAGATGCATACAGGACCATCAAACCTCACATGTAGGAACAACATGGGATGGCTGTGTGTCGTGTACTATTACTAGATCACTGTGACCTAATTTAGCACGGTCTACTGCACATAACTGTAAATCCTTGTCCAGACCATATCTTGCATACAGGACCATCAAACCCAGACCCGTACGCAGAAATGTATTGGGGGGGGGGGGCATAATCGACAGCCCAAAGGGTCGGATTTGCTAGAGAGGTCCTGGGACATGCCCCCCCCCCCCCCCCCCAAATTTGTTAAAATCTAGAATGCAGGAGATGCATTTTCCTGCATTCTGGGAAGTAAATTTGAAATGTTTCTTTGCCTCAAAATGTCAATTTTATTTTTACACATCCACGGACGGACCTCGGCAGACTATGGGGGGGGGGGTGCATATGCACCCCTCGCACCCCCACTCCCCTGCGTACGGGCCTGAAACCTCACATGTAGGAGGGACGTGGGATGGCGGTGTGTCACATACTATTACAAGGTCACTGTGACCTACTTTTCATGGTCTACTGCACATAACAGTAAAACCTTGTCTGGACCATATCTTGCATACAGATCTATCAAAACACATGTAGGAACAACTTAGGATGGCGGTTGGTCCAAAACAAACTGTTCATCCACCCCATTACAAAAAAATCACATAATTAAATTGAATCCTACCCATAACATATTCATGAATATAGATATGGTTTTCCATCAAACTCCTGATGGGCGTATCACGTACCTCACCGGTACTCTCGTTGTAGAGTGGGGCAGGCTGGCTTTTGCCCGAATTAAATGAAGAAGCTCGAATCTGGATAACAACATTTATTCATATTATCATTACTACCAAACAGCTATATAGGGTTGAAAACGAATCACTACGCACTTTTACATGGATTACAACTAATTTTGAGGGTAGAATGATGGAAATACATGGAAAAAAGGTTAGCACATTTTGCTCGAATATCTGTATAATGTTTGCCTGAATTTGAGGTTTTGCTCCAGCACTAGATGGAAGTTGCCCTACCCCCCCCCCTGCCCCCGGCTCGTACGCTTATGGTGATACAAATAAATAAAATAATTTGTCTATATTCTGAACATCATTGGAAAATCTTGTTTAGCTTTAGTATTTAAAATTTTCAATTATATTTCTTCAACTTCATTGCTAATACTAATACTAATGAAATCAGAATTTGTTACTCACTTGTCCTGTTCATAAAATATAATTTACTCTTCCAGTGTGCAATTCAGCACTGATAATACATATGCTAATTTCTTGGCGGTTCTGTATTGTTAATATTACATACATAAACCGTTTCTCTGACAATATAGATGTGTCACCGGAGTACCCTTGCTAAACAGAATTTCCCTTTAAATAAAGAACAACAATCGGACAGCACCTTCTCCAATGGCCCCTGCGCGTGCTGTAACCTCACCGTGGTGCAGGGGTGTAACATTCTCTTTGAGAATGGCCAATACAGCACAAATTGAAGTTTAGAGTAAAAGTCAGTATCTATCTGTGATATTTGTATTTGTATTTTTGCACAGTTCTTTACACTGTTTTTATTTATATCTTGAATTTTTCTGTTGATGTTGATCATCACCTTATTTGTTTCCATTACCATAGTTTGACACCCAATAGCCGATGTATTTTTCGTGCTGGGGTGTCGTTAAACATTCATTCATTCATTCTTCTTCACTGGATACAGTATCATCAGTAGTTGATCCAAAACAAACTGTTCATCTATCCCATTGCAAAAATTTCACATAATTAGAACTGAATCATACCCGTACGGTAACATTCATTAATATCTATGGTTTTTCATCAAACACCTGATGGGCGTATCATGTACCTCACTGGTACTCTTGTTGTATATTAAAATTATTACAAGAAGTTACATTCAATGTATCACAGTATCACTTATTACAAAGATATAAAATGTAGTACAAGAAGTTAGTTCACGGTTACATTAGTTTATTGCATACTGTGAAAACATGTAATATTGCAAGGAAAGTCACTGTATAACTAAGCATACAGGCTCCCATTTTTGTAAGGGGGGGGGGGGGGGGAGGCTGATTTTTGTCCGAATGAAATACAAATTCATTTGCTGAAGAATAATGGGGGTACCGTTTATGACAAATATGTTTGTTGAGCAACCACCGTTCACCCGTAACAAAGAAATGTGTGTGTGTGTGGGAGGGGGTCAAACAAAAATCCGGTAAAAATAATATAAACTTAAAGCCGCACACCCTAGTTCCATCCAGCGAAAATAAATTATAATTCGGTTAATCTACAAACCTGTAACACACTTAGATCACGTTTTTATCAAATGGAGTGAAAAAGCAGGTTTTATATCGATAAATACCCTGGGAATCCCCATGTCCCAATTGCTTGAAATAACTTTGAAAGTTTGTATTCTGATGTCACCGGTAGATGTCGCTCGAAGCACAACAATGCCTACGTCACGACAAATTTCACAGACTTGGGGTGCGTTCTTTTCACCTCTCCTGGACATGTTCCAACTGTTCTGTCCTGGTTGTATCCCCTCTCCAGATATCGTAGGACTTAGCAAAATTATTGGTGTTAAGGGTTTTTAACGTTTTGTATTGAGATACTTACTTGTCTGAACTTTATTGTTACTGAAAATGTTCACGAACTGTGAAGAAAAATCTCACAAATGAACAACAACAAATCGGATGTTGATTGCGCGAACCGTGCACGAGAAAACAAACCGAACCAAAATGATAACGGTCACGTGGTATACCAACGTCTGTGACATTGAAATGGAAATATCCCGTCTAAAAATAGATTAGACCTTGTCTGCTCAACGGTTTTTTCTCAAACGTGCGTCCGTTTTTCAGAAATACGAAAAATGCATTTTGTGGTATTACAAATACCAGGATTACCAGGATTACCAAAAAACACTTCAGGTGAATGGAAATGTATATTCTAAATAATAAACGGTAAGTAAAGTGCAATTTTATTTGTGAAAAAATGGGTTTAATAGCGAAAAACAACGCCGTAATGGTTAACAACTAGCCGTAACTAGGGTGTGTCCCTTTAAAGAAAAGCCTCTTCTTGGTTTTAAGTGTGTAACCTCCCTAAAATTACAAAATGGTATTTTAGAGGCTGTGTATTTAAAAAAAAAAATATATTAAAAAATGTCCTGGGGGCATACCTCCCAGACTCCCTAGGTCTTGCGCCTTCCATGCGCGTTTGTTCCAAGAATTCATCTGCCCCCCCCCCCAAAACCCCCCCCCCCCCCAAAAAAAAACAACAAAAAAAAAAACAACAAAATAATAATAATAATAATAATTAAAAAAAAAAAAAAAAAAAAAAGCTACGGCCCTGCATTCTGGTCGCAATACAGTACTGCGTGATAATGTATTATTTATACTAAAATACATTGTAAACTACTGAAAAGTAACATTTAACTATTTTTTATAATTTGCACATCATATTTATGTGTATGAAGATGATCGTTTCATTTCCAACATAAATGTAGCATTAGATACTATTATAATTGTGACGCAAACGATCTTTCATTTGTAACGACTAACCTGTATTTTTAATACATCTGCACAATATATCGGTTTTCAAGTAAAGCATATATATCATTTGTATAGATTACAGTTGTTAAAAGCCTACGGCTGAAGAAAGCTATATAAATAAAATAAACAACATAATTGCAATAACTGCCATCATGCACCGTTTTATTTGGAACTAAGCATTTTAATTAGACCAACTCATGTTGTAGGCATAGGCCTATATGACTTAATAAACATAATGTACAGCTTTCCAAAAAGTGTAGGGGGGCATATCATCCTGTCCCCTACCAAGTGACACCCATTAGTAGCGGATCCAGGGGTCCGGAGCCCCCCCCCCCCCCCCCTTTGCAAATTCGAGCATGATTTGTTCAGCTGTACGAGGTGCGCTGTGTAAAAGGAGAGATCAGTCATCACATCTGGAGCCCCCCCCCCCCCCCCCTTCAGAAATCCTGCATCCTTGCCTGCCCATGATCATCAGCTATTGGATGTCAAACATAATATGATCATTAATGTCCAGTTTTCAACATTATTAAATAAGTATAATGTCGGTCTGCATAACAATTCGGAAAAGGGCCAACACGTGCTTGTGAAACTTTTATTTCAACACAACAGTTTGACTTTGTTCAGTCTCATCATAAACTATTTCAACGACGTTAAATTATGGGGTGTGTGGTGTGATTTTAATATTAAACTTTAGGGCATAGACTAAAGCCTAGATTCCATTAACGCGGTAAGCGGATGCAGCATGCGTTATGCGTTATGCGGATGCGGTATGCGTATGCGATTTGTAAGATTCCATATAAACGTTTTCCCATGCGTTTTCAGTCTCTTTTGCTGAAGATTTTCTTGCCAAGAACATGGTTAATCAGTCAGAATAGCAGCGTTCTCTGCTGGAAATGGAGCAACCTAACTTGTTAATAATTGCTGTGGCATATACATTTATGCAATTAAAAATAGCAAAAGAAAACACCGCTGGTGGGTACATGACGTAATCAGGAATCGGATTCAACAAGGAGTTGATGGGGTGAAGTTCCAACAATACTTCAGGTTGACCATCCCTGACCTATCCCTAATACCTGTCTGACCCATCCCTGACGTCATATTTTGGATTACCTCATCCGATTTTGCAATCAGTTGCCGCACGAATCGCTACATGCAGGGGCGTGCGCAGGAAATTTTGCAGGGGGGGGGGGTCCAGGTGCCTGGCGAAGCCCGACAACGCGAAGCCCGTGGTGGGGGGCCTGGGGGGCCCTCCCCTCGAAAATTTTGAAAAACTGACCCCTTCTAGGACTATTCTGAGGTGTTTTCTGCTGGCTAGCCGAGCTGCTTTCACAGGAATGTAAACAATCGGGATATGAAAAAAAAAAATCGACTTGAGCAGGGGGGTTCGACCCCCCCCCCCCCCCTGCGCACGTGCCTGTACATAGTCCAATTCAGTTTACCGCTTTCGCAGCCATTCGCAGCCGCGTGACAAATCGCATCCGCAGCCGGACATTCTCGTGCGTCTATATACATTTCCATTTTTTGCCGCATAACGCATCACGCATTCCGCACCCGCTTACCGCGTTAATGGAATCTTAGCTTAAGACCTATTTAGGACAGAGATTGAAAAATTGTTGAGGAGAGGCATGTTCCGACATCCACCGCCAAATGACGCCCATGCCAATATACATTACATGCCCCCGTCCCCCACCAAGTGACATAATGGATATCTTTGAAAATGTTTCAAACTAGAACACCCCTGCACCACCGGCTGCAAGAGGAGGACACTCTCTCACACCCACCCTCTCTGCCTCCCCTATGTCAAATTCCTTACGACGCCCCTGCTTGTAGCCGATGTCATACCTTTTGATGAAAAATTATAAAAGGAGTTTTCACAGGACACGCCCATCACCGTTTAAGCACGCCCCCTATGTCAACACATCCACGCCCAGCGTGTGTATCGCACCACATGACGTTGAACAGTTATAATGGCGCGAGCTAACGGTCCATTTTTTAATAACGATTTTTTCGCATGAACGTTTTAAATGTGTTTCGAGAACACCTAAATTATAACGACCTTCTGTGCATATTAAAAGTTCTGGAATAAATTATATTTAATAAAATGTCAAAATGTTTACTACTGATAACTAATAAAATACAACCAATCGAGACTGGTCTGCGATCTGCAGGACGGTTCTACAATTGACGTTGTGAGTTCGCACCTTATAGATAGTCAATAGATGCTTTCAACACTATGGATTAAACGGGCAACACGTGTTAAAGCAATAAACGGCTTAGTCACATAGTTCTATATTGACAATAAACCGAAACAACAATGTAGAAATTTTCGCAGACTTTTATATCTTTTGACCGTCTTTTCTGGCGAAAGCCTGTGGATTTATGAATTTCACAAAGAAACAAGATATAAATTTTGTAAATACTGCAACAATTTATATCGGTGGATACGACTCTATATGTAATGACTTTGAAAAGGAAAAGTCCGACGCCTGTTGACTGAAATTCCATCATAGCGTTGTGGATTTATTCATCATAATGATACTGCATCTAAGGCATTTTCTTTACAGATTCGTCCATTCTTTTGTATTAATGGAACAAATAAATGTTTAGCTTATAGCTTTAAATTCACTCCCGACATATATGATGCTTTGCTGAAAAAAAAATCGGAATGACTACAAATTCTTGAACAAAATGAAGGATAGCAAGACATACCTACTGTGTATTTTCGGATTGTTTATTTTATTTTATACTTGTGACGCTGAGATTCAGTGCCCTGCAAAACTGGGCTGTTTTCCTAGTGCAGAAGAATTATTCGGGAATGGAAACGCTCAAAGAACGATAACTTTTGATTCCACGTGTTCTGCTGGAGATGTGTACAAATCCATAGAAATATCGGATGGCAACAATTACACTTGTTCTGTTTCAAACGATTCAGATATTCGGGATAAAGTTTCCAAGCAAGTTACCGTACCCATCACACAAGAGACCGTGACAGTGTCCGTACCCAATTTCAATACGTATTGGCAGTCCCAAACTCCAGCGTTGGATAAAGATTTGGTGTTAAATATGAATGGCATATTTCTTATTAACAAAATTGAAATATCTTTCATTGCACCGCATGGCGATCCAGATAAAATATTGGATGGGAGACCAAAAGCTCTGGCTATTGAGAAATTAGACCAATCCAACACTTGGATTGGCCTAGTGTACATTGCTGAAAACTGCGCCGACTTTCCCAATGTGCACGTTTTGCCAAAAGTCGGGTCCAATTTTAACGCAACGACGTCCTACTGTAAGCAGGCCCAGTTTGGTAATGACACTGACACACAGTTTCTTGCAGACTCAGTTGGTGGAAAGAGGGACATCCCTGGAAATGTCCAAAAGGTAAAGTATACTGATGTGCAATTTTTTTTTTACAAACGTAAAATTTGAATAATTTGATAATAGAGGATATTTCATGTTTTTTTGTCAAATATGATTTATATTTCATAGAGTGAAGTTTGCATATCTCACGAGTCGACGAGTGTGATATGATTGCAAACTTTACGAGATGAGATATAACTCATATTTGACAAAAAACACGAATTTTTCTATCTGTTATATAACTTTTGGCAATTTACCATTATTTTCAAAATGCCAGCAGCAAAATAGTTCGGCTTTCTTACAGTGAAGATAACACTTTCTACAGTGATGATAACACATTTTAGAGTGAAATTTGCACTCTAAAATGTGTTATTGTCACTGAGTGACTGATAACACTTTTATTTCACTAAGGGGCCTTCCATATTTTCAACATTTTCACGAGTGTACAAATCGTATGGGGGGAGGGGGTTAAGGGGCCAGCGTACACTTTTTGAAAATGAAAAATGTCGATCAACATTTTTCATTTTGGGATGTACACTTTTAGGGGGGGGGGGGGTCAAAAGTGTATGGTTTGTACACTCGTGAAAATGTTGAAAATTATGGACGGCCCCTAAATGTTATAAATAAAAATATTGTTGCTAATAAAAAAAAAACAATTTAGAAACCACCTTATATAAACATTTTGCATGTATCACGAAGTGCAGTGTGACATTTAGATGTTGAACGTCATGATACTTAATACTTTCATATTCCACCATACCATTTGTTGGGTTTCTATAATACAATTTCAAGCCTTGTAAAGTTTCTTTTGGATGTCAGTATATATTGTGGATATTGACAGATCCAGAGGGAAGTATCACAGGAGTGTTGTGACCCCACCCCCTCCTGCCCATTTGAATTGCCTCTTTTAATGATTATATATATATATATATTATATATATTAATCACAATACACAACACTAAATGGCCCTCAAAATGTGTCTATCTGATGCTCAGGCATCTTTGTCAGAAAATTTTTCAAGAAGTATTCTTCCAACCTAAAAGTAGATCTCACTCCCTTTCTTGTTCCAGCCAGTGCACCACGACTGGTATATCAAAGGCTGTGGTATGTGCTACCCTGTCTGTGGGATGGTGCATATAAAAGATCCCTTGTGACTAATGGAACAATGCAGTGGGTTATAAGGCTATATGCAGGGCGGTAGCGGGGGGGGGGGGGCAACAAGGGCAGTTACCCTTCCCCCAAAAACCAACATCTGGTAAAAATAGTAGAAACGTAAAGAAAAAAACCCCTTAAAGAAACGTTTTAGGTATGCGCAGAATTCATCTCCCCCCCCCCCCCAACCCCCCAAAACAACAAAATAAAACAAACATAAACAAACTAGCTACAGCGCTGATATGTCAAAATTACCAAATGTTTGATAATCCAATTGCCAATGATTAATAAATGAATGTGCTGTATGGGTGTTTTAAAAAATACACCCCAAAAAGCCTTCAGTTGAGAAGGGGCGCGGGTGCAGTAAACAATTAACTAATTAATTGTGATCAATATGTAGACTACTTATTTTGTTGTTATACAACAAAATAATTATTGCATCAAAGACACCGTATGATTAGGTTTTTGTGAGTTTGCTACCATTTTAACATGTTTACGTGTGAAAAAATATATATTATAAAGTAAAATAAAATATATATTACAAAGTAAAATAAAATATATATTACAAAGTAAAATAAAATATATATTACAAAGTGAAATAAAATATATATTACAAAGTGAAATAAAATATATATTACAAAGTGAAATAAAATATATATTACAAAGTGAAATAAAATATATATTACAAAGTGAAATAAAATATATATTATGAAATAAAATATATATTACAAAGTGAAATAAAATATATATTACAAAGTAAAATAAAATATATATTACAAAGTGAAATAAAATATATATTACAAAGTAAAATAAAATATATATTACAAAGTAAAATAAAATATATATTACAAAGTAAAATAAAATATATATTACAAAGTAAAATAAAATATATATTACAAAGTAAAATAAAATATATATTACAAAGTAAAATAAAATATATATTACAAAGTAAAATAAAATATATATTACAAAGTAAAATAAAATATATATTACAAAGTAAAATAAAATATATATTACAAAGTAAAATAAAATATATATTACAAAGTAAAATAAATATATATTACAAAGTAAATATATATACAAAGTAAAATAAAATATATATTACAAAGTAAAATAAAATATATATTACAAAGTGAAATAAAATATATATTACAAAGTAAAATAAAATATATATTACAAAGTGAAATAAAATATATATTACAAAGTAAAATAAAAAGTGACTGAAGTAAGGAAGGAAGGAAATGTTTTATTTAACGATGCACTCAACACATTTTATTTACGGTTATATGGCGTCAGACATATGGTTAAGGCCCACACAGATATTGAGAGAGGAAACCCGCTGTCACCACTTCATGGGCTACTCTTTTTGATTGGCAGCAAGGGATCTTTTATATGCACTATCCCACAGACAGGATAGTACATACCACGGCCTTTGTTACACCAGTTGTGGAGCACAGGCTCGAACGAGAAAAAGTGACTGCTACAGACATTAGCACGTGACTGCCAACAAATTGGATATACAGACACCAATATTCTAAACATGAAAATGTATTGAATATGCAATTTTAGTCGCCATAAAAGCTCTGTTGGACAGTTGCTGCAAACTTAGGACAGTCTCTGTAAGGGCCATTTTTCATATATACATGCAGTGATATGGAGTGAGGGAGTGGGACGTAGCCCATTGGGCCATTTTTCATATATACATGCAGTGATATGGAGTGAGAGAGAGTGGGACGTAGCCCATTGGGACATTTTTCGCTCCATCCAGTGCACCATGACTGGTATATCAAAGGCCGTGGTATGTGCTATTCTGTCTGTATAAAAGATCCCTTGCTACTAATGGTAAAATCCAGCCTGCTACCGATTTGATCGGGCTGCTGGTGCTCCCTTGCACCTGCCAGTGCAGGCGGTCCCTCCTCTCCCCTCTCCCCTCCCCCTACCTTTCCTGTCATGGATGGAGGAGCCGGCCAAGGCCAGCTCTTGTGCCCACAACAGGCGTGCGCTACAACAGCTTGTTCTGAATGTGCACGTAAAACCCTATGACATGACATGACATAATGGTAAAATGTAGTGGGTTTCCTCTCTACTACATATCGAAATTACCAAATGTTTGACATCCAATAGCCGATGATTAATAAATCAATGTGCTCTAGTGGTGTCATTAAAAAAAACACAACTTTTTTTTGATATGGTGTGGGAGAAGCTTTTGTGAACTGCGTCACTTATTATATACTCTTAAAAAAAAGTAGGGGAACCTGAAATAATTATTAATGTTAATATCAACTATTAGACCGAACATACATTTTGACCACAGACATCCTAGTAAAGAACGTTCAGGTCTGTTTATCAACACACCGAAACACATTCCACATGTGCATGAGGTGTCATTCTCGATTTTGACAATTTCCAGGAGGATCGATTAATCACTGGAACATTATTTCTGTCAATCATTTTCATTCTGTTGATCATACAGTTGTTATTGTTTTGTTTTTAGTCATTTTTATTGTTTGAATTTGTGATAAAAAAACATTAACTTTCAAATTTCACTTCTGACCCCAATCGTCCTTCAAGATCTTTGGCAGTCATAAAACCTACTGTAATACTGAACTACTGGTTGTAATGTTTGCCCAGTTAAATCACTATTATCATATAACCATTCCCCACAGTTAATATACCTTGCAATTTTGGCAATTGTAAATTCTTATTAGAGTTCCCCTACTTTTTTGGAAGAGTATATTATAGAAACGCTGCATGCTATTGATTGCCACGGAATTAATATTTTGATGCATCTGTTCTTTGCATTCCTCACCCACAACACTTAATGAAAAATCATGTTAAAATGTTAAATATATGGTCCGAAAAACATGTTCCTCTCGCACGTTTCCAGGACCCGAAACTGCCAGTTGCCAGTTCGCCAAAAGTGACCAAAGTCACGTTTGGCATGTTTTTAAATATTAAAAGATAATGGTGGTAGTGACTCCAAAAATATTATTTGGGTGATCTTCTTTCTATAACATATGAGCCACTGTTACTAATTGTATTGCATATATTTATTCCACATTAAAATCTTGCTTGTGGCTTGCAAAACTGAACGTTTTGGCTTACCGTAATTTACCAACATCCATTTATAAACATTGATTTTGTAAACTAGATGTAGTTAAAGTGTAGTTTTAATAAAACAGTTCATAACCAACTAGGAACATCTCATTTCAATATGTATGTTGGTATCTTTGCTCTCGAGATGTGGTTCTTTAAATCAGTATTACTAAATGTGGTTCTTTAAATCAGTATTACTAAATGTGGTTCTTTAAATCAGTATTACTAAATATTGAAGCATATTTCATATGCTTACATGTACTCATGTTTACTTTTAAACAAATAAGATAATTAAACAATTATTTAAAACAAACCTGAAATATGAATATTTTGTTTGTGTTTGGGTTACCTAAAGCACATTTAGACCACTGAAAATGAAAAGTTATATTGGCCCAGATATTTTGTTTTGGGCCACTATAGTTTTCTGACGAGTTTCAAGCCCATTCGCTTCACAAAGATAGTGTGTTGAAAAATCTAAAACTCTTTAATTATATCATTTCAGGTGAACTTCCACCCGAGTCTTGACCACAGCAGTGAGTTCTACTCGTCGCCTTCTGTACAGCGCTACTTCACGACCTCAGCACTGCGGGTTCGATTGGTGAAACCGACCAGAACGGAACCCCTTCGATCCTATTTCGCCATTGCTGATATTTCTGTTAAAGGAACTTGCGCCTGTTTTGGACATGCAGCATCTTGTAAAGGAGTGGTAGGTTAAAAAAAAAAAAATAATAATAAAAAAAATAAAAAGTAATAAATAAAGGAAACTTGCTGTACGTTCATAAGAAAAATACATAATTAAACTGAAGGATTTTTTTTTTTTTTGTCGGTGACTTGTCACTTGAGAGTTTCTGCTTTGCCACTAATTACTATTCTGACAAACATTGAAACATCTCTGTTATGTTGTGTTATGTTTTTTAATATCCCCTACTTATTTTGAACAGTATAGTAATTGCTCTTTGACTTATCATTTTTTATGATCCATATAGTTCAAGATATACCAGGAAATATAACCAGTATCATGTATGACACACGTGTATCATGTATGACACACATGCGTCATAACGATTTCACGTGACCAACGGATGACATAATTTTGGGAAGCGACGTCATAACATAATGTGGCTTCCCCAGCAATAACTGGCTAATTTGGCAATGGACAGGGCAAGTCGTGGCTACTGTAAAAATTACAGTGGCATTTATAAAATATCTGTCTGTGACCCCATATTTTTAGAACCCAAGATGTTTCACTGGGTAAGGAAAGCTATATGGTTTGTAACTACCATAACATTTACTAGTATTGAAAATGTTTATAACAGATTCAATATTTTTATTAAACTGGAACCTTTAAAAGGGGGCCCAATAAACTATAAAGCCACCCCTGCTCTTAAAAATGCTGAGACACAGCTACCAAATATACCCCAATCCAGTCATAGTTCAGGCATTTCCATCCTAGTTTAGGTTTCTGACATCGCCAGATACAGAAACCAGTGGCTGGGGAAACCGGGCCAAACCTAGTGGGGGCGCAAGTGGGTGGGCAGTTTAAAAGTGCCCTGCTTGTCAGGGTGACCAACCTAACAGGATTTTTCTCCCCTGGATTTTTGAAAAACGTTTTTCATTGAAGCTTGCGAACATACATTAAAAAAAAAAATCTAAGTGTGCAACCCCCCACCCACCCAAAAACACACCTAAAAAAACAAATGAGGTGGAGGTACTTATTTTAAATATATCTTTACAATATGTAAAATAAATATTGAAACATCTCCATTACAACCACCAGTGGGACTTTGGTATTAATATTCAGGTGGTCATATTACAGAAATACAATATTGGTAATGAAAATCATTTAGGTACTGCCTGACACATCACATAATAAAAAAGATAGCAATGGGTGTGGGCAACCATATATTACTTTGATTTTCAAATGGGGGTCAGGAGAGATGAGGGTGGACATTGAATTATCTCCCAAGGCCCAAGTAGTGTGTTTGAAATGGACTTTGCAGGCATCGAAATAAGTCGAGAATGGTCGTTCAGGTTACCGGGAGGTTACCACATGTTAGAGAAGTCGAGAACGGTCTTTCGTTCTCGACAAAAATTTCAACAAACGGTAGTTTCGTTTCCGAACGTAAACCAGGCAATGCATTCAGGACTTCTGCGTTTCATTATCTCGTCAGGAATTGCATCGATGTTCGTGCGCAAGTCACTCCACGTTTAAGCAGCGTCCACTAGATGAATTTATGTCTGCGTTTTGTTTTCTCGTACAAAATTGCACCGATGTTCGTGCGCACTTGTGCAATTGCAAAGCAATTTTGGCAATCCGCGTTTGAGCAGAGCCCACTAGATAAATTTACTTCCGGATTTCGTTTCTCGTACCGATGTTCGCGCGCACCGTTACAATTTCAGAACGACCGTGTAGTAGTAACAGGAATTCAATTCTAACTTTCATATAGTTGTGGAAACCTATAGGTTACCAGACTATATTTTGTGGTAACCTGTAAATGGGTTAACAGACACAATGCTTATTTCGATGCCTGCTTTGGGGAGTACTGTCAGTTTATAGGTCTAGGCTTGTTAAAAATGTAATTCACTATTGTTTGGTATTTACATATACCTTTTTTCAATATATATCAAGTATCAATAAAACAAATTCTAAAAAAGTTAACCGTTTTTTTATATATCACAATAACAAGTAGTTTGCTGCATCGCATACCAAAATGCTCCCGACTCCAAGAGCTAAGTCACGTGACCCCCCTGGGAGGAAGGGAGTAAAATGTTCAGGGCCCAAACTTATTAGAGGATTTGAGGTAATTTCCCCAAAGAAAAGTTTGAATTCCCAGTGTTGAAATACAGCATTTTCAGCCTTCTGACATGAAGAGGCTTTATAAATTTGGCCCAGAGTGTTCATGATAAGTATTCTGAGGATGTACGTCTAGTAGAAAATGGTTGATTTTTTTTTTCTGGTAGCAAGTTTAGACAAAATGCTGGATATTTGGTAGTACAGGGTAATTCCGTAATTCCACATACCAGACAACAATTCCGGATTTTTGGAAACATTCCATATAGTTGATTGCCTTGGTTTGTCTAAGAGGAGAAGACCTTCCATTACTGTGTCCTGATTCTTTTTGCACTGAGGTATTTCTTGTTATTTCAGTCCAGCACAACTGGTATATCAAAGGACATAGTTTATGCTATTCTGTCTGTGATGGTGCATATAAAAGATCCCTTGCTACTAATGGAAAGATATAGCAGGTTACCTCTCTAAGACTATATACCAAATGACCAAATCTCTGACACCCAATAATTGATGATTAATAAATCAGTGTGCTCTGGTGGTGTCGTTAAACTGTATTTTAAGATAGTTTAGGAATGGCTGAGGGAGATGGTTAGAAAAAAATTATTAGAGAGTAATTATGTTTGGAAAGAAGGAAATGTTTTATTTAATGACGCACTCAACACATTTTATTTATGGTTATATGGTGTCGGACATATGGTTAAGGACCACACATATTGAGGGAGGAAACCCGCTGTCACCACTTCATGGGCTACTCTTTTCGATTAGCAGCAAGGAATCTTTTATATGCACCATCCCACAGACAAGATAACACATACCACGGCCTTTGATATACCAGTCGTGGTGCACTGGCTGGAGCGAGAAATAGCCCAAAGGGACCCACCGACGGGGATCGATCCCAGACTGACCGCGCATCAAGAGAACGCTTTACCACACATTGTATGAGAAATAGCCCAATGGGCCCCACCGACTGGTATGGGATCGATCCCAGACTGACCGCGCATCAAGAGAACGCTTTACCACACATTGTATGAGAAATAGCCCAATGGGCCCCACTGACTGGTATGGGATCGATCCCAGACTGACCGCGCATCAAGAGAACGCTTTACCACACATTGTATGAGAAATAGCCCAATGGGCCCCACTGACTGGTATGGGATCGATCCCAGACTGACCGCGCATCAAGAGAACGCTTTACCACACATTGTATGAGAAATAGCCCAATGGGCCCCACCGACTGGTATGGGATCGATCCCAGACTGACCGCGCATCAAGAGAACGCTTTACCACACATTGTATGAGAAATAGCCCAATGGGCCCCACCGACTGGTATGGGATCGATCCCAGACTGACCGCGCATCAAGAGAACGCTTTACCACACATTGTATGAGAAATAGCCCAATGGGCCCCACTGACTGGTATGGGATCGATCCCAGACTGACCGCGCATCAAGAGAACGCTTTACCACACATTGTATGAGAAATAGCCCAATGGGCCCCACCGACTGGTATGGGATCGATCCCAGACTGACCGCGCATCAAGAGAACGCTTTACCACACATTGTATGAGAAATAGCCCAATGGGCCCCACTGACTGGTATGGGATCGATCCCAGACTGACCGCGCATCAAGAGAACGCTTTACCACACATTGTATGAGAAATAGCCCAATGGGCCCCACCGACTGGTATGGGATTGGTCCATCAGGCGAACGCTTATTACGTTCGATTCTGTTTTGTCACAAAATACTGTAGATTCATCTATGATTTATGTTTGATTACAGAATGGTAATGAATGTGTTTGTAAACACAACACTGATGGTGTCAACTGTGAAACCTGTCTGCCTCTCTATAACAACCGCACATGGAAGATGGGCACACAAGACGCAGCTAATGAATGTCAAGGTTAGATTACCACATATAGGCTATAGCTGGAAATTATATTTTTTGTTGTTTCAAGTTATAGTTAATGGTAAATGGTATGCAGGCATCTGCAGGGCTTCTAAAAAAATTATAAAATCCACTAGCAATTGGATTAGTGATTTAAAACATTTACTAGCCATGATTAAAAACTCACTAACCCTACTTTACTTTAAGTTATGTTTTACTAAATAACAGTAATAATCAGGTATGTCACCTAAACAGGGAGATAGAGCTTAAAAACACTAACATTGGAGGGTTGGGGTGGGGGCAGGGTATTCATATTTACAAAAATAGACTTAACTGCAACATTTGACAAATGTTTTTCACTAGCCATTAGGCATGGCAGTAGTAGTTATTTACTAGCCCAACATTGAATATCAGCAATGGGAGTGGGGCTACCATAATCTAGAAGCCCTGATCTGCAGTCAAACGTTTCATAACCAGGAGAGGAGTTATGCCAAAACAAAAATGAAACACAACATGAGCAAACGTGACTCATGAGATATGATTGCAAACTTGTTAAGATATACAATAAAATCTCATTGGCTCAAATGCCCAACGGTCGAACCTACCGGTATTCTCGAACCAAGAACAATGTCCCGATTTTTCTCTCTATTAAACCCTTTTATTTTGGTGCTGATTGGTCGAATACCCCTGGGGTCAAACAGAAGCTTTCTCTCGAACCAGTTTATTGGTCCGAACTGTAAAATTAAACATATTTAGTTCGAACGACTAAGCCTATCCGAAGAAATACAAAAAATTATTTATGTACACATTTTTCATCGACCCTTTCACGTCAGTCAAGTAAGTCAAGTAAGTTATTTTAAATTCGGAAGTGGAACGAATTAATCCTAGATCATATGCCGGCTTATCATGTTGTTTATATAGCACCTATTGGTAATTATCTTTCTAGTACAGACAATTGTACTACATTAATCGTTAGGTGAATGAACCTTGCATGTAACACCAATCAATTGGTGAGCCTAGGCAGGCCTCACCAGTTTACTTTAATCATTTTAATTGCTACTCTACACATGAGCATCGGCATATTTTGTTTTTAACTTGAAATACAGGAGAGATCAATGTAATGTAGTGATTGCAACAATAACAGGTAAAGGGCCTCCGCCTATGCTTCATGCACTTTCATTTTTTTTCAACGTCAATACGTCGCAAAAGATTCTACAACAGCATAACAAAGAACAATTTTTTAAATTAATAAATATTTATAAATACAGACTACCATTGTGTTTGTTATTTGTTTATTTAACGGTGATAAATAATAGTTACAAATATATATCTCATCCGACATTTGATGGCGACTTCGTTACTCATGAGTCAATCAGACCATCTCGCCCAAGCCATTTTTAGGGAAATATGCGAGGTGTTCCGATTGGTTTTTGTGTTACAGAAGCACCCGACAACGGCCGAATGCATGGTTCGAACTAACTTTGATGCACCGACAGTGTTCGAGCCAATGAGATTCTACTGTAAATCATATTTGAAAAAACCCATGAAATTTTCTATTTATTATATAACTTTTGGCAATTTACCTTTATTTTTAAAATGCCAGCAGCAAAATAGTTACGGCTTTCTTACAGTGAAGATAACACTTTCTACAATGATGATAACACATTTTTGAGTGAAATAGTGAAATGTTCACTCTAAAATGTGTTATTGTCACTGATATTTTAAGATATTTCACTAAATGTTATATGATAAAAATTGAAAAACTATTGATCATTCAGTGAATTTTATTTGAACAGCTTCTTTATTACTGACTGTAATACTGGACAGATGAACAGTAATTGTTTATGCAAAAACAAGAAAAAAAAGAAAAAGAAGCATAACCAATGTACAAATGAAACAATCTTTTGTGCAATTTGTGGAGGCATGTAGTATTGCACAAATTGTTATAACATTATATATAATAGAAGGGCATATCCCCCACCTCATTCCAGTGACAGCCATTTGGAGACAATCATTGACAGTGATTGCACACACGTTTATTTGCCTTAGTAATGATGAAGGTTTCAGGCCAGCTCATTTTGCCTGAATATCTTGCTCGAATTTTGTAGGATTTGCTTCAGCACTGGGTGGTGGCAGTTGACCCCCCATCCCTGCCTGTCCCCTGTCTCGTATGCTTATTGGCATGACTATACTTGTGTGGGGAAATTTAATTATTTGTACTACATCTTTTCTGACTATTATTTTGTGAGAAATTTGGTTAATTTTGTGTCTCATTTGCTGATTCTTTTTTTCACCAGCGTGTAACTGCAATAACCATGCAGCCTCGTGCCATTTTGACGCCACCAAGGGATATGGCGTTTGTGATGACTGTCAGAAAAACACAGTGGGTGACCACTGTGATAGCTGTACAACTGGTTACTATATCAACCAGGCCCTCGTACCAGGTGCCGAAGTTCAGCCTCCCACGGGAAACTGTTCAGGTAACATGGGCGTAGGAAGGAGTCAAAACGTGGGGGGCATACACACACACACACACAAATATATATATATATATATACACCTCGTCATAAATATCGCACCACACATTTTAAAGTAAAATTAGAAAATATAAGTTTCGGTTTTTTAAACTACAAGTATATATTTAATATACTACAACATCTGTGAACATAATATCACAAACACACCCTGTTCCGAGCTGCACGTGCATGCTCAGTCGAGCATGATTGATCCGGGGGTCGGTTTGCTAACAATGCAGTATGCACATAGCCTCTTTTGGTGTATGTTATGTTGGCAGACACAGCTAAAATTTGATTTTAGGCATAAATTAAGCTTTATTTTGACCAACCAGTGAAATGCCCAAGCGTCCAGTGCCTCTGAACCAAAGATGGCGAATTATTGGTATGCACCAGACTGGTATGTCATGTCGTGCTATTGGAACACAATTGAACATTAATCACACTGTCATCAGCAGGCTAATACGTAAACATACTGCTTCCGGTGAAGTGAAGGATGCACCGAGGTCTGGACGTCCCAGAAAAACCAATGACAGGGAAGACCGTGCTCTCGTATGCCAAGCCAGACGAAGCCCAAAGTCTACTTGTACACAGCTGCGACATGGATGGCATCCATACAACAGAGTGTCCATCAGCACCATCAGACGCCGCCTAAATTCTGCAGGATTGAGACCAAGACGACCAATCAGACGTCCACTCCTCACAAATCAGCACCGCCATGCCCGTTTAGCCTGGTGCCAAGCACGTAATCGCTGGAACCTGAGGACATGGAGAAGGATCCACTGGTCCGATGAAAGCAGATTTTTGCTGCATCATACAGACGGGAAGGCACGAGTTTGGAGGCAGAGAGGCACAGCATATGATCAGAGGAACATTCAAGCTGAGGTTCCATTTGGGGGTAGATCCGTCATGGTATGGGGGTGTTGTTCCTATGATTGTAAACTTGACCTCATCACAGTTCCCGGAACACTGAATGGACAGATGTACCAGAACTTGATCCTGGACGTTGCTGTTGTGCCTCATTTCGATAACCATGCTCTCGCCACACGTCCAGTCTTCATGGACGATAATGCCAGACCACATCGTGCTCGAGCTGTTGTTCAGCATCTCCAACACAACGCCATTGAGACACTACCATGGCCTGCCAGAAGTCCAGACCTAAATCCTATTGAGCATTTGTGGGACATTTTGGGACGTAGGGTGAGAGCAAGGGATCCTCCAGTTCAGAACCTTCAGGAATTGACCCATGCATTGTATGATGAGTGGCAGCAGATCCCTCAACAGAGCATCAGACGTCTGGTGACAAGCATGAGAAGGCGTGTAGAACATGTTATCCAAGTGCGAGGTGGTTACACCAGATACTGAGTTAGCCAGTCATTGTGGACCTTATTAGTGTGTTTGACATTAATGAAATGTGAACTGTGTTGTGTGTCTGTTGTAACGACCCTGGCAGCCATACTTATTTCACCGTATTTTACGGTGATTTTAGTGAACTTTACTTTGCTACAATTAAACCCTCATTTAGTGCTCAAATTCGGTCTTGTGTTGTAAATTTTCTGACTGAACGCTCACATGAGGCCATATAAACAGTTTAATGTGCTTTTCTAAGCACCATTTTTATGAGGCTGAAGATCCAGTTTTACTTAGTGAACAAAATTGGGTGGTGCGATATTTATGACGAGGTGTATATATATATATATTTATATATATATATATATATATATATATATATATATATATATATACACACACACACACACGTATAAATATATAAAAACCATTCTTGCTCCCCCCCCCACACACACACACACACTTCCTGTGCCATGACTGATGATTAATAAATCAATGTGCTCTAGTGGTGTCACTAAACTAAACAGACTTTATATAAATGACGTGTGTGTGCTTCTCTCTGATCTATGCAGTATGTCACACAGGTGTGTCGGGTAAAAACAGTGATAATGACAATTGATAAATTATTCAGATGTGTCATGACAATAGCGATAGGAATTCTATTGAACTGATTTTCTTTTGCATTGCAGCTATAATCATTACATTACCTGTATTACCTGTTACATTATAATCATTACATTACCTGTATTACCTGTTACACTATAATCATTACATTACCTGTATTACCCGTTACATTATAATCATTACATTACCTGTATTACATGTTACATTATAATCATTACATTACCTGTATTACCTGTTACACTATAATCATTACATTACCTGTATTACATGTTACATTATAATCATTACATTACCTGTATTACCTGTAACATTATAATCATTGCATTACCTGTATTACCTGTTACATTATAATCATTACATTACCTGTATTACCTGTTACATTATAATCATTGCATTACCTGCATTACCTGTTACATTATAATCATTACATTACCTGTAACACTATAATCATTACATTACCTGTATTACCCGTTACATTATAATCATTGCATTACCTGTATTACCCGTTACATTATAATCATTGCATTACCTGTCTTACCTGTTACATTATAATCATTACATTACCTGCATTACCTGTAATACTATAATCATTACATTACCTGTATTACCTGTTACATTATAATCATTACATTACCTGTATTACCTATTACATTATAATCATTACATTACCTGTTACATTATAATCATTACATTACCTGTTACATTATAATCATTACATTACCTGTATTACATGTTACATTATACTGGCCTCGGTGGCATCGTGGTTAGGCCATCGGTCTACAGGCTGGTAGGTACTGGGTTCGGATCCCAGTCGAGGCATGGGATTTTTAATCCAGATACAGACTCCAAACCCTGAGTGAGTGCTCCGCAAGGCTCAATGGGTAGGTGTAAACCACTTGCACTGACCAGTGATCCATAACTGGTTCAACAAAGGCCATGGTTTGTGCTATCCTGCCCCTGGGAAGTGCAAATAAAAGATCCCTTGCTGCTAATCGGAAAGAGTAGCCCATGTAATGGCGACAGTGGGTTTCCTCTCAAAATCTGTGTGGTCCTTAACCATATGTCTGACGCATATAACCGTAAATAAAATGTGTTGAGTGCGTCGTTAAATAAAACATTTCTTTCTTTCTTGTTACATTATAATCATTACATTACCTGTATTACCTGTTACATTATAATAATTAAATTACCTGTATTACCTGTTACATTATAATCATTACATTACGTGTATTACCTGTTACATTATAATCATTACATTACCTGTATTACCTGTTACATTTAATCATTACATTACCTGTTACATTATAATCATTACATTACCTGTATTACCTGTTACATTATAATTATTACATTACCTGTATTACCTGTTACATTTAATCATTACATTACCTGTTACATTATAATCATTACATTACCTGTATTACCTGTTACATTATATTCATTACATTACCTGTTACACTATAATCATTACATTACCTGTATTACCTGTTACATTATAATCATTGCATTACCTGTTACACTATAATAATTGCATTACCTGTATTACCTGTTACATTATAATCATTGCATTACCTGTATTACCCGTTACATTATAATCATTACATTACCTGTATTACCCGTTACATTATAATCATTGCATTACCTGTATTACCCGTTACATTATAATCATTACATTACCTAAATTACCCGTTACATTATAATCATTACATTACCTGTATTACCCGTTACATTATAATCATTACATTACCTGTATTACCTGTTACATTATAATCATTACATTACCTGTATTACCCGTTACATTATAATCATTACATTACCTGTATTACCCGTTACATTATAATCATTACATTACCTGTATTACCCGTTACATTATAATCATTACATTACCTGTATTACCCGTTACATTATAATCATTACATTACCTGTATTACCCGTTACATTATAATCATTACATTACCTAAATTACCCGTTACATTATAATCATTACATTACCTGTATTACCCGTTACATTATAATCATTACATTACCTGTATTACCCGTTACATTATAATCATTACATTACCTGTATTACCTGTTGTTTTCACTTCTTATTTATTGCACAAGTTTATTTTGTGCAAGAATATATACCACGAGATTGCGTAACGGTCGAGTGGTATGTTCTTTTGCAAAATAAACAAGTGCATTAAATAGGAAGTGAAAATATTACATACCTATTCAATCTGACTATAGTGATAAAGACATTTTGAAATCGTGTGATAAATTTATTTTTTGGACTGGAACTTTTAAATGTGAAATTCCCTTCTTTTTTTTTTTACTGTAGTTAACGTCTTTTATTTTACTGTAGTTAACGTCTTTTATTTACTGACATCATATATGATTTACAAATTACGTCATATCATATTTGAAACATTACACAAGGCTGCCGCAGAGTATGATTTTTAACGTTAAGTAAATCCATGAAAGGAGTTTTGATCATAGATTTAATAAAGTGTTGTTATGACGTTAAATTAAAAACCATTTTTGTAAAACATAAAATAAGGTATGTAATAAATGCAGAACTTCACATACGTTGAAATTGTTTACAAAACTCATGAATTACCCATGGTATCTGACTTCACTTTCATTTGATCAGATACCATTGGAAGTTCACTCATTTTGTACAAATGATGTCTAGCGAGTGTTACATGTATATTCTTACATTTTGATATCTGCCTCCACACAGGAGCATCATTATATTGATGAAATTTGTTTTGTTTTACAGGTTATGACAGTACTCAGAATGTTGGTAAGTTGAACTGTACATAAAAAATGTGTTTTATTAACAAATACATACCCGAATACTTGTGGTTGGATACTGTAATGATTTTACTGTTTAATTTTTGTTAAATCAATGAATAAACAGGGGAGGATTATGCTTTAGGTAAAAGGGGGGTTTCCGAAACAATATGTAAATGGTTATAAACTGATGCATACATCAGCGCTACTTAATACAGTTATTTGCATTCATTTTTAGCCAGGTGGGGGAGGGTGGGGGTCCGTGCACCTGGGAAACACCCCATAAACCGCCCCTGATAAAACATTTTAGATTTATTTTGTAACATTCTTGATCTTCAAGACTTGCCTCCATCATTCAACATAGCAGGATCGAACCTCTATGGATCCATTCAACTGCTTGGCTTTTTCTCATTCCAACCAGTGCACCACAACTGGTCAAAGGCCATGGTATGTGTTTTCCTGTCTGTAGCAAAGTAAAAGATCCCTTGCTGCATTAAGAGAAATGTAGCAGGTTTCCTCTGATGACTACTTCTCAGAATTAATTACCAAATGTTTGACATCTAATAGTCGATGATTAATTAATCAATGTGCTCTAGTGGTGTCGTTAAACAAAACAAACTTTAACTGTAATTCAAGATATTTTATTGTAACCTGTGAGTCGATTCAAATCAAAGTACTAATTTGGGAAGCAGATACAACACAATCCAATTATTAGATAGTCCGATTAAAATAAAACCCTAGAAAACTAAGCCAAAATCACTTGATGGATGTTTTAGATCCCTGTATCCTTTGGGTTTTTAGGGGGGGTTGGGGGGGGAAGTAATTTCTGATCTCTGAAAATCTAACATAATTATAGGATATTAAACGAGCTTCCTTTTGATATCATGTTTATGTCCCTCATGAAATAATTTTCAATTGTCACAAGCTTTAGCGAGTGAGAATGAAAATTATTTCATGCGGGACATAAACATGATACAAAATGGTAGCGAGTTTAACATCCTATTTGTTACCCATAATCAATCTTAATTTATATCAATCACCTTGTTTCGTTGACGTGTGCACCAATCGATAATGTCAAAAGTGTTACGTCCCACTTGGCATTCTAGTGGGACGTATCACTTTGATATGTACCAAGATATTTGTAACCATATGGGTAATAAAATATGTGTTTGTAAACAGGTTCTTGGTTTTATATTTTAATATGGAATCCTTTATTTTATTGTTTGCAGAATATGAATGCAACAGCTACTGCATACGTAAGTACTTCTTATATACTTCTTATTAGTCCTACATAGTTAACCATTGTTGATTCGAATTCACACCTATTATAATTATATTCATAACAACTTTAATCATTGTGGGGGTTTTTGGCCCTCTTTTTTTTTTCTTTTTCTTTTGTCTGGTCTTGATGAGGCCAAAAGGGCAAGATTTAGGTATTATAGTAATATTCTTGTTTTTGCTCACTATGAGTTCCAAAACACACCAAAGGTGGGTTTGGTCTTGATCTGCCATAGTTGTAAAAACACCACGACTGGTATATTTTGATGCCTAGGTCTTTAAAGGGACAGACCCTGGTTTTTAAACACTACAGCATATTTTTCACTATTAGAGCCATTTATGATCACTGAAATCAAACATTACTTATATTTTATTGTTTAGATTATCCATTTTTATACAACCGAAGTGTTTCTGGTCATCCTGTTGTTTCTAATACCACAAAATGCATTTTTCATATTTTTAAAAATGCATGTGCGTCTAAAAAGTAGTGGTTATTGATTCAAGTTTCTAGTCTATTGTTTAAGGATATTTCCCGGTTTTAACATCACAGACTCTTCTTTACCTCTGTTGTAACTTTATCCAAATGTGTTACAGGTTTGTAGATTAACTAAACATAGCGTCCATTTTTACGAGTGGAAACTAGGGTCTGCGCCTTTAACTATTGCGTGCTATCAAAATACAGTGAAACGCCTTAGACCCTCTGTAAATTGGAATTCTCTCAAAATAGGACATTTTTCATGGTCCCTTTTTAAATATTAGTACATGTACCAACAATTCCCAAATCATTTAAAGGGACACACCCTAGTTACGTTTATTTGTTAACCATTACGGCGTTGTTTTTCGCTATTAAACCCCATTTTTCACAAATAAAATTGCACTTTACTTACATTTTATTATTTAGAATACACATTTCCATTCACCTGAAGTGCTTTTTGGTAATCCTGATGTTTGTAAAACCACGAAATGCATTTTATGCATTTTTTGCATTTTTTCACAAAATGTGTTGTCGAGAAAAAACCGTTAAGCAAGCGAGGTCCAATCTATTTTTAATGTCACAGACGTTGGTATATCACGTGACCGTTATCATTTTGGTTTGGTTTGTTTTCTCGTGCACGGTTCGCGCAATCAACATCCGATTTGTTGTTGGTCATTTGTGAGATTTTTCTTCACAGTTCGTGAACATTTTCAGTAACAATAAAGTTCAGACAAGTAAGTGTCTCAATACAAAACGTTACAAACCCTTAAAACCAATAATTTTGCTAAGTCTTACGATATCTGGAGAGGGGATACAACCAGGACAGAACAGTTGGAACATGTCCAGGAGAGGTGAAACGAACGCACCCCAAGTCTGTGAAATTTGTCGTGACGTAGGCATTGTTGTGCTTCAACCGGTGACATCAGAATACTAACTTTCAAAATTATTTCAAGCAATTGGGACATGGGGATTCCCATGGTATTTATCGATATAAAACCTGCTTTTTCACTCCATTTGATAAAAACGTGATCTAAGTGTGTTACAGGTTTGTAGATTAACCATATTATAATTTATTTTCGCTGGATGGAACTAGGGTGTACGGCTTTAAACCAATACCTCTTAAAACTGGACTTTTTACTTGGTTCTGTGGGTGTCCATTCTAGAGGAGTTTCATTGGATATGAACTGCTTTCATAACTTTAGATCTATTTTCTTCTATAAAACACCAGTAATAATTATGAAAATTCCTTTTGTTTATTTAAAAAAATAAAAATAATAATTTCAAACATTGTACAGCTGTCAGTCTTGCAATGTCAAAATACAGCACATCTGTGTATGTCATTTGTTGCTTGATCTGTAGTTTACACGAGCACAATCGCAGTGTGTTTTGTCACATTCGATTCATTGCATTTCTTTTTTTGACTGGTACCATACTCGCCAGACCCAGATCCAGCTTCAGTGTGTAAAGCCTCTGAAAATGGCAAGCAGCTCAATTTAATTATCAATTTAACAAATTTAATTTTGTATAACCCGTATTTCATTCATACATTAAATATAAAATATCATTGACAATGTCATGACAGGTTATATATATCATTCCTGGCTAAGAAAATTATATTATTCCTGGCTAGGAACATGACATCATTTGAGTGAATATGCGAGATTTTATATTACACGTGTTCGATAATTATTTTAATTATTATTGCACTGTCAGAATTGTCTTTATTACTATAGTAAGATTAAATGGGTATTTAATAAAATGTCAGTAATGTCAGATTGTCGGTCAGTAACATGATTATAAGGATATTAAATGAGCTTCTATTTCATATCACTTTTATGTCCTGAGTGAAATAATTTTCCATTGTCACAAGCTTTAGAAAGTGACAGTGAAAATTATTTCACAAGGGACAGAAACATAATACGAAATGGTAGCGAGTTTAATATCCTATTTATTACCCGTAATCGATCTTAATTTATATTGTTCAACTCATTTGATTAACGTTCCTGTAAGGTTGTAGTGTGTCAGTCGATGACGTTATCGTGTGACGTCGAAGTGTTATGTCCCACTTGGCGTTCTAGTGGGACATATCACTTTGATATGCACCAAGATATTTTTTAACCATATGGGTAATACTTGATATTCTAACCCTGTGGATGAGGCTTTATGTTGCAGTCACTCTTTGCTGTTAGTTTTGTTGTCGTCTCCTATTTTCTTTTCCATCATTATATTTTACAAAACTTGTAAAGCAAATATAATTGTTGTATTTTTTTGTTACAGCTTGTAACTGCAGTCGTAATGGTACAAATATCAATTCACTGTTTTCCTGTGACATCCGGTCTGGACAGTGCCCGTGTAAGAATAACGTCATGGGCAACATGTGTAATGAATGTAAGGACACATTCTGGGGTCTCAGCAGCTCCCTAACCGATGGATGTCAAAGTAAGTGCCATTGATGTTCCAATGATTGAATAAAAAAAAAAAAAATTGATCAGTTATGAGGGAGCAGTATCCCTATAAAATAGCAGCCTCTACAGTATCATTCGAGAGATCTAAAACTAACGAGGTACTCTCGATTCACTAATGTCAAAACCTATTATAGCTCTGCTATTTAACTTTCGACCGACTGTTCAAAATTGCGCCAAATTTCCTCAACAAAATTGCGCACCTTTTCTCTTTGGCATTAACTGCTCCAGTCAAAATTCCATAGCACAACCACCACCCCCACCCGCCTGCTACCGATTTGATCGGGCTGCTGGTGCTCTCTTGCACCTGCCAGTGCAGGCGGTCCCTCCTCTTCCCTCCCCCCACCTTTCCTGTCATGGACAGGCATGCTCTACAACAGCTTGTTCTGAATATGCACGTAAAACCCTATGACCTGACCTGACCTGACCTGACCTGACCAGTATCATTGATAATTGTTGAATGTGAATAGCAAGACAAATAAATGCTGTTCTGAGGCGTATGTACATGATGTAGAATTCATTATATTCTAGAAAATCTTCAGTTCTTGAGTGGGACTTAGCCCAGTGGTAAACATCTTCATAAATCAAGGCTAATATTCGTTCCTCGTATTCAGCCTTGATACATGTAGTCAAGATTACTGATATCCACTACTAGCACCCTCTATTGGAAGAAAATTTGTAACACCGATTTTGTCCCTTACACGATGACATCGCTGACCCAATCACAGCATCGGTAACATGTGACAATCTTGAAAGCAATCTCAAAAATTAACCGCCGAAACCTTTTTTTAACATATCGTGACAAACACGACACGTTTCCATCTTTGTTTACAATAACAAGGGAATCTATAAGGAGCGTTGTGATTCGTTGCAATCAGATCTCATCGCATCCAATGAAATTTAAGCATTTTGTGGCACGATTTCTTGACGACATGTATCAAGGCTGAATACGAGGAACGAATATTAGCCTTGATTTATGAAGATGAGTGGTAAAGTGCTCGCCTGGTGCACAGTCAGTCTGGTATTGATTCTTGTCAGTGGGCCTGTTGGGCTAATTTCTGTTCCAGCCAATGCTCTATAACTGGTGTAACAAAGGTCGTGGTATGTACTATCCTGTCTGTGGGATGCTGCATATAAAATATCTCTTGCTGCTAAACAGAAAGAGTAGGCCATAAAGTGGCAACAGTGAGATTCCTCTCTTAATATCTGTGTGGTCCTTAACCATATGTCCGACACCATATAACCATAAATAAAATGTGTTGAGTGCGTTGTTAAATAAAACATTTCCTTCCTTTGTCAGTGGGCCTGTTGGGCTAATTCTTGTGCCAGCCAGTGCTCTGTAACTGGTGTAACAAAGGCCATGGTATGTACTATCCTGTCTTTGGGATGCTGCATATAAAAGATCCCTGGCGGCTGATTGGAAAGAGTAATCCATTGTGCGGAGGCAGCAAGTTTCCTCTCCCAATATCTTTGTGGTCCTTAACTATGTCTAACGCCATGAAAACGTCATTTAAAAATGTGTTGACTGTGTTGTTAAATTAAACATTCCTTCCTTCCTTGATCAGATGGCGCTCTACCGATGTGATATTTGATTATAAAAATTCACAATCGACTGTCAGTGAAAATGTTTTAGATGATGGAAGTGGTACATTTTTCCATTAGTAGCAAGGGATCTTTTATATGCACTTTCCCACAGACAGGAAAGCACATACCACGGCCTTTGACCAGTTGTGGTATGTGCTATCTTGTCTGTGGGATGGTGCATATAAAATATCCCTTGCTACTAATGGAAAAATGTAGTGGGTTTCCTGTCTATGACTGTGTCAAAATGACCATATGTTTGACATTCAGTAGCCGATGGTTAATAAATCAATGTGATGTAGTGGTGTCATTAAACAAAACAAACTTTGACCAGTTGTCGTGTACTGGTTGGAATAAATATGCTGGAGTTTGTGTTTATTTTTTTATGTGGGCATAAAGAGTTAAAGTTTGTTTTGTTTAACAACACCACTAGAGCACATTGATTAATTAATCACCAGCTACTGGATGTCAAACATTTGGTACTGGACATAAAGAAGACCGATATTAAATAGATAATTAAGCTCAATTTAGGAATTTGTAGATTGTGAATAATTTAAATACTTCTTAAAAAGTTTATTTGATAATTCTAAATGATTGTATAGCTGAAAGTTGATTGGTTGGTGCAAACAGATTATAACTGATTTTCAATGATAAAATTCCGATTCCCACCACATGCATTTTCATGTACAAAAAGTCTATAGTACCTGAGTATCACCATGGTGCAAAATATCTACAGCTACTGGGTATGGTATGCTTTTGCTAAGCTATAAGTATATGTGTGCTAGTGAATCTACTTTACGGTAAATTGGAAAAAACAGAAAACAATAATACTGTCACACAATTTACTAGAAAACTAATATGTTATCCTTCCATAAAGTACACATTGTGTTAGATATCTTGGCAGATGGCCAAGACACCTGTCACCTGGTCATATAGTATTCATTACTGTTAATACACTTATTGATTTTTTATTTATTACCTTATCTGCACAAACACCAAAATGTATAAAATATCTATGCGCAATATTACTTCCTCTGGCATTATAATCATTTTATTAAAGCAGCATTATCGGTTTCATTTTAATTTAATTTATTTGCATGCTTTTAATTACATCCAGCCAGTGCACCACAACTGGTATGTCAAAGGCTGTGGTATGTGCTATCCTGTCTCTGGGATGGTGCAATATATATAAAAATTACCAAATGTTTGATATCCAATAGCCAATGATTAATAAATGATTGTGCTCTAGTGGTGTGATTAAACAAAACAAATTGTCCTGTCTGTGGGGTGATGCATATAAAAGATCCCTTGCTGCTAATCGAAAAGAGTAGCTCATGAAGTGGCGACAGTGGGTTTCCTCCCTCAATATCTGTGTGGTCCTTAACCATACACATGTATGTCCGATAACATATAACCGTAACTAAAATGTGCGTCATTAAATAAACCATTTCCTTCCTTTAATTACATGACTTGAAATATACATTGAGAAAAAACACATGACTACTATTTTTAGGATGTATGGAACGTGACGTAGCCCAGTGGTAAAGAGCTTGCCTAATCTGGGGTCGATCCCCATCGGTGGACCCTTTGGCTAATTTCTCATTGCAGCCGGCTCACCATGACTGGTATATCAAAGACTGTGGTATATGCTATCCTGTCTCTGGGATGGTGCAATATATATCAAAATTGCCAAATGTTTGATATCCAATAGCCAATGATTAATAAATCATTGTGCTCTAGTGGTGTGGTTAAACAAAACAAATTATAACTTTATTGTTTGAAAAGGTGTTGAAATTTCTTTTCAAACATTTTTTTATGGATAGGTAAGAAATGGAACACTACATTTGTGTCCATTAGATACCATTTATCTTACAACTTGCTTAAAAACGTATCAAACTTGCTTTTGTAAGGGGGGTTGTTTGGGGTTTTTTGGTGGAGGGGGAGTGTAATATTAGGTGATGTCAGGGTTTGAACCATTATGTTATAAAATAAAAGTTTCAAGTTTCAGGAGCTCTTGGTATTCTAGATATTCTAAAAATATTCTAGACTGATATTTTGACATTTTGGATTGTCATATAGTAAAACATTGTGGTCAAATGTGTTACAGGTAAGTCACAGAATATGCAAATATAATTCACATGACTGAACAATCGGTGACCTACTGTATATTGCCATGTATTAATCATATGAACTGATTTCTGGTCACCCAAGATTTTTAAATATTGTCCTCTGAATTTAGTATTCTTTTTCTTGATATAAAGTCACTAGAACTAGAAATGTATTACAATTCTGTATGTTCTGTTTTTATTACAGGCTGCAGTTGTAGCAGCATTGGTTCTTTTAACAGCACCAACTTCTGTAACAAGGAGACGGGCAACTGTGTTTGTAAAACCAATGTTGAAGGACAGTCTTGTGATCGGTGTAAGGTATGAAGCAGCTTTTACATATGATCGATGTTGGTTGATTTAAAAAAAAAAAAAATTCATTCGATCATCATCATGATGGTTTATTTGTTTTCCCCTCAGTGGCCCCCGGGATCTAACAATGTACATATTTGTGGAATACTAGTATATTTATGACTACTAGCATTTGCATTTTATTTTTATTTTTTATAATATCGGCGAATTAATCACAGAAGTGAACTTGTCACTTTTTTTAATGGTTACAATTTTTACGGTCCCAGTAAAGAAATTCTCGGGGTCAGTGTGGGGTCCTTCCGGCCCCTAGGGGAAACACTGGAAGCTTTTGTCACTTTCCTAGGAACATTTTTTAAACAATGTCTCAGTTTTATTTGTAAAACAAATATAGTCCGTCATGGTGGATGTTTTATTTTTTTTCAATTATAGATTAAAAAAATTATTATTTAATTTTCTCACTTAATATTTCTGATTAAATGGCTTTCCCCATGAAAGTTCATACAAAATACAGGGATGTGAGAGCTACGCAGAAACGTGTAAATGCGCTTTTTCATTTCGTCTAAAAAAAACCCAACCATGATGTTCAATACTGTTGAGCACACGAGGTTCATTTGCATGTTTTCACGGTTTCAAGTTTATTATGTGTGCCTTATATTATAAGTTATAACCAGTTTAGATTGGTTAGCATTTAATGCAATTTGTGGCAGTTCCAGGGGTTGCAAACAACAATTTTCCTTCAGGGGCCCTTGAGCAGCCCCTGGACCCCGGCCGCAGTAAGCTTTTTTGTTCCAGTCCCTGAAAATAATGTTGGTAATGTTATGTATGTTTCATATCCATTGAATGGGGTTGGTGCGGTGACAAAAATATTATATACTTTTAGAAAGGTGGTGGTTTTAAGGGTTGTTCTCATTATGCGATTAGTTGTACCCACTTGTCACATGCAATCGAATCATACTGTGAGAACACCTATATCGGAACGACTTTAGTCTTACATGTTCTCATTATGCGATTAGTTGTACCCACTTGTCACATGCAATCGAATCATACTGTGAGAACACCTATATCGGAACGACTTTAGTCTTGCATGTTCTCATTATGCGATTAGTTGTACCCACTTGTCACATGCAATCCAATCATACTGTGAGAACACCTATATCGGAACGACTTTAGTCTTGCATGTTCTCATTATGCGATTAGTTGTACCCACTTGTCACATGCAATCGAATCATACTGTGAGAACACCTATATCGGAACGACTTTAGTCTTGCATGTTCTCATTATGCGATTAGTTGTACCCACTTGTCACATGCAATCGAATCATACTGTGAGAACACCTATATCGGAACGACTTTAGTCTTGCATGTTCTCATTATGCGATTAGTTGTACCCACTTGTCACATGCAATCGAATCATACTGTGAGAACACCTATATCGGAACGACTTTAGTCTTGCATGTTCTCATTATGCGATTAGTTGTACCCACTTGTCACATGCAATCGAATCATACTGTGAGAACACCTATATCGGAACGACTTTAGTCTTGCATGTTCTCATTATGCGATTAGTTGTACCCACTTGTCACATGCAATCGAATCATACTGTGAGAACACCTATATCGGAACGACTTTAGTCTTGCATGTTCTCATTATGCGATTAGTTGTACCCACTTGTCACATGCAATCGAATCATACTGTGAGAACACCTATATCGGAACGACTTTAGTCTTGCATGTTCTCATTATGCGATTAGTTGTACCCACTTGTCACATGCAATCCAATCATACTGTGAGAACACCTATATCGGAACGACTTTAGTCTTGCATGTTCTCATTATGCGATTAGTTGTACCCACTTGTCACATGCAATCCAATCATACTGTGAGAACACCTATATCGGAACGACTTTAGTCTTGCATGTTCTCATTATGCGATTAGTTGTACCGACTTGTCACATGCAATCGAATCATACTGTGAGAACACCTATATCGGAACGACTTTAGTCTTACATGTTCTCATTATGCGATTAGTTGTACCGACTTGTCACATGCAATCGAATCATACTGTGAGAACACCTATATCGGAACGACTTTAGTCTTACATGTTCTCATTATGCGATTAGTTGTACCGACTTGTCACATGCAATCGAATCATACTGTGAGAACACCTATATCGGAACGACTTTAGTCTTACATGTTCTCATTATGCGATTAGTTGTACCGACTTGTCACATGCAATCGAATCATACTGTGAGAACACCTATATCGGAACGACTTTAGTCTTGCATGTTCTCATTATGCGATTAGTTGTACCCACTTGTCACATGCAATCCAATCGTACTGTGAGAACACCTATATCGGAACGACTTTAGTCTTACATGTTCTCATTATGCGATTAGTTGTACCCACTTGTCACATGCAATCCAATCATACTGTGAGAACACCTATATCGGAACGACTTTAGTCTTGCATGTTCTCATTATGCGATTAGTTGTACCGACTTGTCACATGCAATCCAATCATACTGTGAGAACACCTATATCGGAACGACTTTAGTCTTGCATGTTCTCATTATGCGATTAGTTGTACCCACTTGTCACATGCAATCGAATCATACTGTGAGAACACCTATATCGGAACGACTTTAGTCTTGCATGTTCTCATTATGCGATTAGTTGTACCCACTTGTCACATGCAATCGAATCATACTGTGGGAACACCTATATCGGAACGACTTTAGTCTTACATGTTCTCATTATGCGATTAGTTGTACCGACTTGTCACATGCAATCCAATCATACTGTGAGAACACCTATATCGGAACGACTTTAGTCTTACATGTTCTCATTATGCGATTAGTTGTACCGACTTGTCACATGCAATCGAATCATACTGTGAGAACACCTATATCGGAACGACTTTAGTCTTGCATGTTCTCATTATGCGATTAGTTGTACCGACTTGTCACATGCAATCGAATCATACTGTGAGAACACCTATATCGGAACGACTTTAGTCTTGCATGTTCTCATTATGCGATTAGTTGTACCGACTTGTCACATGCAATCGAATCATACTGTGAGAACACCTATATCGGAACGACTTTAGTCTTACATGTTCTCATTATGCGATTAGTTGTACCGACTTGTCACATGCAATCGAATCATACTGTGAGAACACCTATATCGGAACGACTTTAGTCTTGCATGTTCTCATTATGCGATTAGTTGTACCGACTTGTCACATGCAATCCAATCGTACTGTGAGAACACCTATATCGGAACGACTTTAGTCTTGCATGTTCTCATTATGCGATTAGTTGTACCCACTTGTCACATGCAATCCAATCGTACTGTGGGAACACCTATATCGGAACGACTTTAGTCTTACATGTTCTCATTATGCGATTAGTTGTACCCACTTGTCACATGCAATCCAATCATACTGTGAGAACACCTATATCGGAACGACTTTAGTCTTGCATGTGCCGATTTTTGTAGGGCCGACAAATCGCATGTGACAAGTTGGTGCGATTAATTGCATAATCAGGGTTTCTAGAATTTGTATAATTTTTAAAATCCACTAGCCATGGGATAAGTGATTTTAAAACTTTAGTAGCCAGGATTAAAAATTCACTAGCCCTACTTTTACTTTAAGTTAACACAATTTTACTAAATAATAGTAATAATCAGATATGTCACCTAAAGAGGGAGATAGAGCTTAAAAAGACTAACATTGGGGAATTGGGGTGGGGGCAGGATATTCATATTTACAAAAAAATCACTAGCCATCAAGCTTGGCAATAGTAGTTATTTACTAGCCCAACATTGAATATCACTAGCCATGGGAGTGGGGCTACCATAATCTAGAAGCCCTGTATAATGGGAACGCCACTTTCAGCATTAGGAATGGATTAAAAACATGCTTGATTTTACATTAAGTAAGTGTTGATTGACACCTAATAGTCTTAGCAGTGCACTACCGGCTGTGGTTAAGCCATTGGACATAAGACTGGTACATGTAGGTACAGGGTTCGCAGCCCAGTACCAGCTCCCACCCAGAGCGAGTTCTAACGATGTAACGGTGTAAGACCACTACACTCTCTTCTCTCTCACTAACCAACTAACAACTAACCCACAGCATGCTTGAACCTTAATTGGATATAAGCACGAAAATAAGTTAAAGAAGAAGAAGTAATGGATTAAAAACATGCTTGACTTTCATATTGAGTAAATTTTGATAGACACCCAATATTCATAATGCATAAATATTCATCAGGCAACTGTTGAATGACAGCTAACCAGGGCTAGCTCTGGCACTCACCAAATTCACCAACTGAGAATTTTAAAATATTATTTTAATTTAGAATTTTTTTTAAATGTAATTATTGATATTTTGTTGGAAAATAAAGTGGGTTTTTGCAGTTTTTTAAGTTTAATAGATAATTTGGCGAAATTTTCTGCTCACCCAGAGCTAGCCGTGCCTAATGTACATAGTTTTAGAAAAGTAGTGATCTTAGCAGTACATAAGAAGTATGACTGGATTAAAACACCTAATAACGATAATTCCTTTTCTCTCTAGCCTAGAAGCTATAACCTGCAGTCGGATAACTTTCAAGATGGCTGTACTTTGTGTGACTGTGACTCTGGTGGGGCTGTTAACCCAGAATGCAATGTTCTAACTGGGCAGTGTACGTGTCGAAACAACATAGAGGGGAGAAACTGCAAGCAGACTGCCATTGGTTTTTATGTGCCCAAACTGGATCACTTCACATTCGATGTTGAATTCCAGAATACAGAGGTAACATAGATTTTACACAAATATATACTATTTATTTAGTTATTTTATCCATCCATCCATCCATCCATCCATCCAGTCAAAAACCCATTTACCCAAAACACACTGACCCATCCATCCATCCATCCATCCATCCATCCATCAGTCCATCCATTCTACCCATCCATCCATCCATCCATCCATCCATTCTACCCACCCACCCATCCATCCATTCTACCCATCCATCCATCCATCCATTCATTTTACCCATCCATTCTGCCCACCCACCTATCCATCCATCCATCCATTCTACCCATCCATCCATCCATCCATTCTGCCCACCCACCTATCCATCCATCCATTCTACCCAAATCCCATCCATCCATCCATCCATCCATCCATCCATCCATCCAGGCAATTCCAACCCTCGGGACAAAATGTATTTGTAAGGGCCTCAGTAAACCTCAGCCCTCACAAAAAACATTTTGTCCCTCGGGTTCGAATTGCCGTATCTTTACCTCACAACAGTGATAGATTCTATTAATATTCAGCATATTTATATTGTGGTGCAAATGGTAACAGATTCAGCGTATTTATATTGTGATATAACAGATTCTGTGATATTCAGCATATTTATATTGTTATACAAATGGTAACAGATTCTGTGATATTCAGCATATTTATATTGTGATACAAATGTTAACAAATTCTATGATATTCAGCATATTTATATTGTGATATAACAGATTCTGTGATATTTATATTATGATACAAATGATAACAGATTTTATGATATTAAGAATATTTATATTGTGATAAATTGTAACAAATTCTGTGATATTCAGCATATTTATATTGTGATACAAATGGTAAAAAATTCTGTGATATTCAGCATATTTATATTGTGATACAAATGGTATCAGATTCTGTGATATTCTGCATATTTATATTGTGATACAAATGGTATCAGATTCTGTGATATTCTGCATATTTATATTGTGATACAAATGGTAACAGATTCTGTGATATTCTGCATATTTATATTGTGATACAAATGGTAACAGATTCTATGATATTCAGCATATTTATATTGTCATGCAAATGGTAACAAATTCTCTGATATTCAGCACATTTATATTGTGATACAAATGGTAACAGATTCTATGATATTCAGCATATTTATATTGATATAGAAATGGTAGCAGATTTTGTGATATCATTCAGTACTATGAAGTGTAATTGCTCTACTTGCAGGGATTGAAAACGGTCGACGTACCAGGCCATGGGAATTTGGACTCAACCGTCACTGGTCATGGTTTGGTGGAGCTGACACCAGGAAACACGATGACAGTGAAGTTGTCGGTGCCTGCCCCTCTAACTCGCATGTTTGAGGTGATCATCAGGTATCAGGTACGTATTTATTGCATATTAAACAAGCTTCCATTTCGTATCATGTTTATGTTCAGAGTGAAATAATTTTCAGTTGTCACGAGCTTTATAGGGAAGTTCATTTAAAAGATCCATTGCTGGTTTTGGTACAAGTAGCCTAATGACAATTAGAGCTGGGTGATATACCATATATACCGTTTGGTATTGGTATCATGTCAATACCAATTTACATTACCAAGCAAATTTTAAAATACTGAAATTTCGGTATTGAAAAATGTTATTCGTCATTTAGTAAAGCACTAACAATATATCTGACGAACGCAAAATAGCCTTGTGTATGGAATTTAATTGTATTTAGATGAAATTAGCGGGTGAGACTTAACTCGGGCATGCATTTAAAACCAAGTATACCGAAAATACCACTTGATATCAGTATCGGTATTGTATAAATACCGAATATTGTACTGATACCGAGGTACATCACCCCAAAATACTAATACCGATACTGATACCGAGGTAAATCACCCAAAAATACTAATACCGATACTGATACCGAGGTAAATCACCCCAAAATACTAATACCGATACTGATACCGAGCCTGAAATGTCAGTACTGCCCATCTCTAATGACAATGTGCAGATGTGATCTTATACAATTCTTTTCCTCTCCCTTAGTAGAAAGAACAAAAGTAAATATTGTTGCAGGTGCAGATAACCTTTCATTTAAAAAAAACTAGATTAATGATACATTTTACATCACAAATTATTTTTTAAATGTATGAAATTAATTTAAAATTTACTTAATGAATTGTGTAAAAACTTACATTGAGGTACACATCTATGGATGACATGAATCAATTTATTGAAGTGATCGAGAGTTGGGCTCGATCATGAGATGGATAACTTCCAAGCTGTATTTCTTGGGTTTTACAATATCACAGGCATTATAAACTGCTGGACAATCAAGCTGATGACAGTGGTTCAAATCCCATCAAAGCTAGCTCACACATTCATTCATCTTTCTCATCTATTACCCTCTGCCTACCATTAATTCTCATTATCTTAATATAAAAAAACTTTCCAATTTTGCCCATGATTTCAATCTGTTTTGACCCTTTCTAGCTGTCAGTTTCCTCCAACTCTGTCTTCTGAGCTGTCCACACCATCACCTACCTGTCTCAACTTCCTCCACCGGTGCAGTCTCTGTGTACTTCCCTGTACCCACCTGGCATCCTCGTCCTTTGCCGCTAATAAAGCTGGTCTGACCCACGGCACTAATTAATGACCGCCGGTAGTAGGGGAGCATAGTAGGTGGTTACAAGTGCCTCTTAATGCCAGAAGTAACTACTGAACACTCTCTGAAGTGGTCAGACTACACCCACAGCTCAAAGCTGATGGGGTATGACAGGTGTGTGGTACGGATAGCCACAAGAGACAAGCACCTGTCATGGATGGAGAGACTGGTATGTGGAGGTGGACAGCAAAAGAAGTTGAAAGATAGTAGTTGTCAGGTCGGGAAGAAATGAGATGGAATTCAAAGGAGTAAAAGCAAAGGGGGCAGTGGGATAAAAAAATAAAACATAAAAATAAATTAATTTAAAGGATAGCTACATGTATAGAACTTCTGTGATTTGTCAGTTGTTATATGATTGCAATATATTCATTTAACACTAGAAGGAAACCACCACTGTGTGCGTTTTGAAAACAAGATAAGATTTACTATTTTGAAGTTTTGTTTATCTTTCTCCGATGATAATCAGGAAATTAGTTCAGTGTCCTAAAAGGAACTCATGTAGCAATGCTAAATAAATATTTTGGATTAACATGGTCTTTATTTTAAAGATAATATTTGTATACATATAGCTCCTTTACATTTCTTTGAAAGCAAAGTCAAATTACACACTGTCTGACTTAAAAGCGGAAGTGTTTGACTTGCTATCACATTTTGAAAATGTTGTATTTTCCATCACATTTCTGTTAACAAAGTACTTAAGTACTTATTTAAAACCAAATGCAGTCCAAGAAACACCATCAGTTATAAAGTACTTGTTTAATACATCAAAGGGTGTCTGACTCTTGATCACTTCTTATTTTTACTTTCAATGAACCTTTCCAAATTATGCACCAAAATTACTTCATGAAAACTGCGCAAATTAAAAACATTTTGGACTTAATCCTAAGGAACATTCAGAATTCAATAACACCACAAATACTCCTGCCCACTACTAACCCTGGTCAGGCTGCTGGTGCTCTCTTGCACTGGACTAGCGCGGACAGTCCCTTGTTCCTCCCACCCCAACCCATTTCCCGTCCTGGATGAAGGAGCCAGCATAAGTCGGCACCTGCGCCCATGACAGGCGTGTGCTACAACAGATTGCTCTGAATGTGCATGTTAAACCCTATGATCTGACCTGACTTGACCATGATCACTTTAAAATCTAAGTCTTGTCTTCTTTACAGCAGAAGGGTTCCCGATCTGTTGTCCAAGGGGTGATAACTCAGGATAATGGAGTGAACTATGAGTGTAATGGCCAGCAGTATACACCAGGAAAGACATGGACGTTTTCAAATGAATTATTTGGACCAACAAACACAGGTAATACAATAAGGTGATACATTATCAGAGATAGTCCATGGGCCAGGTATCCATCTCTCAACCCCCCCCCCCCCCACCCATTAGGGGATTGTCTAGTCGATGTTTTTTGACAACGTTATATGGTAACAATATTTAAAATCTAGTTGTTTACATCTTGATATTTGAAGGAAGTTTCTCAAAGTTTGACCAGTAAGCTCAAATTTTTTTTATTGGGGTAGGGATTGGAGTAGATATTTCCATTTATTAGTCCGCTACGGGTCCAACTGGGTGGGGAGGGGGGACTATAGGTTTCATTTCTGTCCTTCTGTCTGTGTCTGTCTGTCCGTTCATCCATCAGTCCCACATATAGTTTTTCAGATATTTTATTTTTACAATGCCTTGAGATATTCAGCTGATATTTGGTGTATAGCTTTACTGTTACATTTTCAATTTTTGACAGAGTTATGGCCCTTGAACTTAGGAGATATGAAATGGGTTTTTTCCCGAACTGGGTTTTTTTTTTTTTTTGCAATACCTGAAGATAATGAGATGAAATTTTGTATATAGCTTTATCATGAACTGTTGCAGATCAAATGGCTGTTGAATTTAGGAGATGCGAATATTTGTTGGGTATTGCTTTAGTAGTACTCTCTCAGAAAGGGGTGGGATTTAGCTCAGTTGGTTGATCACTCGCTTGAAGTGCTTGCATCGCAGGATGAAACCGCCTCAGTGGATCTGTTCAACTGATTGGGTTTTTTCTTGTTCCAACCAGTGCAACACGACTGGTCAAAGGTCGTGGTGTGTGCTTTCCTGTCTATGGGCAAGTACATATAAAAGATGAGAAATGAAGATTAAGAAAATGTAGTGGGTTTCCTCTGTTGACTACAAGTCAGGATAACTAAATGTTTGACATCCAATAGTCGATGATTAGTAGATCAATGTGCTCTAGTGGCATTGTTAAACAAAACAGAGTTTAAAATACTCTCTCAGAATGCTTGTTAATTAAATAAATGTTTTATCTGTTAGGATCTACGGTACTAACAAGTGTGTGTATGAAAGAGCTACAGACCTACACACTGACTCTGACAACAACTAGCACTTCTCTTATTGACTCGGTAAGTATTCAGGCCTATGGAATTAGATTTTGTTTTTAATAACCAGCCGGGCTAGTAAATATAAAAAAATCCACTAGCCTGCAGATATTATCACTAGCCCGAGATTTTTCCTCAAATATTATGACCATTTTCATTTGCCATATATAAAACAAACCATTCGTCAGTACAGTTTTACTCAAAATTGTGAGTCACCCGACGCGCTAGTGGGTATTGATACTGATTCGCCAGGTAGATGTTGGGTTGTTTGGTGGATTGCTTTGTCAGGTTGAAGGATTTAATGCCAGCTTTTGCTTATAATGTAAAGAAATTTTTAAAAACAAAATATTCCTTTAAAAAATCAACATTTTTGATGTATACTTTTAGAACAGGTGGGGTACCAAAAAAAAAGAGTACAGTTTTACGATCATGTCCTTGACATCATTTTAAAAAATCAGTATAATTTTATTACCATAGGTTGATGTGAAAAACAGAATAATTAATTATGCTTTGGAACATTTACTTTTCTTTTTTTAATGCACTCCATTCACCTCATTTAAAGCATTAAAACCTATGTTTATAAGTAGAAATATTACGTTTACCTGTGTTTTTGGGTATCTACAAGTATTTCACACAAAAAATAACATAATTAGGGAATTTAAGGATCACAGTAAAGATGAATAAAAATTATTTTATATATTTTGACCTCACTGCAGTGATAATTGTGGATTTAGTAGCCTAGTTTTGCACATAAACATCTGTATCTGAAAAACCTATTGTTATAATTACAAACCATACAAACACTTTCTTTTCTCCTTACCATGATTTATCTTTCATACTGAAAGAAAGAAAGAAATGTTTTATTTAACGACGCACTCAACACTTTTTATTTACGGTTATATGGCGTCAGACATATGGTTAAGGACCACACAGATTTTGAGAGGAAACCCACTGTCACCACTACATGGGCTACTCTTTCCGATTAGCAGCAAGGGATCTTTTATTTGCGCTTCCCTCAGGCAGGATAGTACAAACCATGGCCTTTGTTGAACCAGTTATGGATCACTGGTCGGTGCATGTGGTTTACACCTACCCATTGAGCCTTGCGGAGCACTTACTCAGGGTTTGGAGTCGGTATCTGGATTAAAAATTCCATGCCTCGACTGGAATCCAATACCCACCAGCCTGTAGACCAAATTTTGTGATTTAAACCTTTTCTTTAAAGTAGGCCTATTTTTTAACTGCTTCTGCAAGACTAATCTTGTTAAAAGATTGTTGCAAAGTTTTGTGAATTTGGTCACTGGTTTATATATGTGTCTGATCAGACAATTTTGTGATTTAAACGTTTTCTTTATAAAGGCCTATTTTCAGCGTTCGAAATAAGTACTTATCTGTTTGTTCTGACAAGCAAAATGTACCTTGGTGGTTGTCCAGTGCAGAATTAAAAATGTTCAATGCAGTTTCATTTTGATCGATCATAAATATCATCCTTGTACTTTAATAAACAAACAATTTATAAAGACAAGTGTAAATATTGATGGACAAATAGATTTCCAGATGTATTTCTCCGGTGGACTAGTGCAAAATTCCTACAAAGCCTGTAATGGATGATAAAAAATAATAATATATATATGTATATATATAGAGAGAGAGAGAGGGAGGGAGGGAGGGAGGGAGGGAGGGAGGTACTAGTATTACCAGAGTGTTTTTCGGTATCGTCAATATCATATATTAGGAATAAAAATTGTATTATGCGAGCCTCTGGTGAGCACAATACATTATTTTTATTCCTAATATATGATATTGATAATACTGAAATACACGAGGGTAATAATCTCTTTATCATATAAGCTCAAGCTTAATACAACGTATTTTGTTGACATTTTTGTTTCATGGGGTGGTCACTGTAATGGTCCATTAGCAGCAAACATGTGCACAACTTACTGCATACACACCTCCTCCTAAATGGTGTGGTTATCTAATTCCATAATTTCTTCCATGAATGTCATCTGGTTTATGAAATAAATGAATATTGTTTACATGCATACTTTCTTTTTTGGTTGAGTATATATATATATATATATATATTATATATATATATATATATACACAGGTATATATTATATATGTGTGTGCAGACAATTTTCGTGATTTAATTTTTTCTTTAATAACGTTATATGTGTGTGCAGACAATTTTTGTGATTGAATTTTTTCTTTAATAACGCTTTATTTCAATTGCTTCTGTAAGACTAATCTTGTTACATCTTACAGATCGTGTTGCTGCCTCAAATTGAGGATCTGTCCGTGTACACATCAGCTGATGCAGAAAGCCGAACAAAAATGAAAGACTGTTGGGACACCAGCAAGTCTGTTAACCTAGCTCAGAGAGAAAACATGACTTGTTCGGTGATTGAATTTTCACTGATGGCAGAATTCTTTGGAGGAGCAATTCGTAAGATATTTTGTGTTCCATCTTTATCCAGTTCTTTTTAAAGTTCAAACAGCTCTCTTAGGCTCTCTTAAACAATATTGCATCATTCTTGTATGCAGGCAGGTCTTTTGACATCCAATAGCCAATGATTGATAAATCAGTGTGCTCTAGTGGTGTCATTAAATAAAACCAACTTTCTCTTGCAGGTCTTTTTGCATTATCATGCGAGATGGCAAAGTTGTGAGTATTTGGTGAACCAGGAATGGGAATGGGAACTCTATTTACGTGCCCCTAGCCAAAAGGTTCAGGCACACCTACCACAGATTCGGCCTCTGACTTCGCCAGTGGGCGGTTCCGTGGCAGGGTGAACCAAGCACTTGGTTTTTGTTTTGTGCTCTTTAAGAGGCAGGACATACTCCAGTGGTAAAGCGCTTGCTTGATGTGCAATCAGTCTGGGATCAATCTCCGTTGATGGGCCTATTGGGCTATTTCTCATTCCAGCCAATGCACCATGACTGGTATATCAAAGGCTGTGGTATGTGCTATCCTGTCTGTGGGATTGTGCATCCCTTGATACTAATGGAGAAAAATGTGGCTGGTTTCTGCTCTAAGACTATATGTGAAAATTACCAAATGTTTGATATGCAATAACCGATGATTAATAAATCAATATGCTCTAGTGGTGTTGTTAAACAAAACAAACATTTAATTTGCATGTGCTCTTAATTATGTCAATATAATATTGATAACACTGTATTTTCACACCAGTTGATTTTATTTTTTATTTTTTGAAAGTTGAAAATATTTGAAACTACTAATAACTGTAGCATAATGTGAACATTTTATTGTATTTCTGTGAGTTTCTTCTCTGGAGGTAAAGGGAGTCAGTCATGTCTTTATTTTGTGTACAGCTCTGATTATAACTTACTTTCTTCCTTGAACCATGATTAATTTTTAGGTACTGTTAAATGTGACCTTTTTCCACTTACAAATTTGGCGTTCACCATATTGACACTCAGGTTAGGATAGCCTTATTAGTTGTATAGTGTTTTTAATATGGCTTCAAGACTGGTATGTGTCCTGTTGCTTGACAATATCCACTGATTTTTGTGTGTGTAGTGATTAATTGCTCCCCTAACTTAGATTAGGGAAGTTCATTTTAGATATTATCATATTGATACCATATAAATTGAACCTTAATTGGATATACATGTAAGCACGAAACTAAGTTGAAATGAAAAAAACAAAAAACTCTTCTTGAACTAGTCTAAGGGTTAGTGATGAGGAGTGAGTCACAGCTCATCTTAAATGGCGAGGTCTGTAATTTCAGTTTTAAATGTTCTGTTCCTTTTCCATTTGATTTCAGCGTGTGCATGCAATGTATCTGGAACACAACCGAGCATAATGTGTGCACATCTTGGAGGCCAGTGTGCATGCAAAGATAACACCATTCTTCGTGACTGCAGTATGTGCAGGGTGGACTCTTATGGACAGAACATGCTAGGAGTGTGCACAGGTACATTATGATGAACAAAATCTCCACCTGCTCCTTATCTGTAATATAATACAGGGCTTGCTCTAGCGAAGCCGAAAAATTTGCCAAATTATCTATTAGCCTTAAAAAATTTCTTAAACAAAATATTATTTTGCCAACTTAAAATAAAATTCACCAGTTGGTTTAGAAATTCGCAATTGGCGAATTTGTCGAGTGCCAGAGCTAGCCCTGTGTAACTATGCAAGGTCTTTTTAGCAAATTCTGATCATTTTGATTACTTTGATCTGCACTGCCAACAACCTTCTTTGCACTTAATCAATGTTGCACCTTGTAAAAAATCTTCTTTTTTTTGCATTCAGATCCAGTTAACTACTGTGCTAAAAAAAATGCATACCTAGATTAATTTTATTTATCCACACTGGAGCTAATCTTCGTAACTGTTACTTCTCAGATGTACATGCACATTCAAAATTGGTGATTCCTAAGTCTACAACACTGCAGCCTATACAACACAGCCAGACAATTAATATGGCCAAACACAACAACACTCGCCACAAAACTACATGGAACAGTCACTGAACTAATGAACACCACCTCACTAACGAAGAAGAAGAAGATGTACATGCGTTTTTAGAGCTATTACAAATGAATTGTGTGGCAATACAAACAGCAGGATGACCATAAACACTTTGAATGTACATTAATGGATATTCTAAACAATAAAATATAAGTAATGTCTTTTTTCAATTATTAAAAACAGCTCCAGTGGTGAGTCCGTCACTTTAATTTGGTGTAACTAAAAGGTTCATTCTTTGACATTTCAGTACAGACAGAAATTTTTTAACACAGGTGACTGTTTGATACGGGTGATTGCTAGAGCAAGTTTGATTGTATTTTTGTTATTATATATTGAGACATGTTTTGTTTTGTTTTGTAGCATGTAACTGTAACCTCGGTGGCTCAGAGAATGCATTCTGTAATGACACTGGATTTTGTAAGTGTCGGTCAAACGTCTTAGGGATGAAATGTGATTCGTGCTTACAAGATTACTATGGCCTCGCTACAGGTAACAGTACCACCTAATTAACAAAATGTTTCAATGTAATACTGTACAAAGGAAGGAAATGTTTTATTTAACGATGCACTCAACACATTTTATTTATGGTTATATGGCATCGGACATATGGTTAAGGACCATACAGATATTGAGGGAGGAAACCCACTGTCGCCACTTCATGGGCTACTCTTTTCGATTAGCAGCAAGGGATCTTTTATATGCACTATCCTATAGACAGGATAGCACATACCATGGCCTTTGATGTACCAGTCGTGGTGCACTGGCTGGAGTGAGAAATCAGCCCGATGGGCCCACCGACGGGGATCGATCCCAGACTGACCGTGCATCAAGCGAGCGCTTTACCACTGGGCCACGTCTTGTCCCCTACTGTACAACGGTTCCAGCCAGGAATAGTCACAGTCTAACGATGTGTTCATTTGGTGCTCGTGTATTTCAATAATTTTCACAAGTTCCAAACTGTGAACATGACTTCACCAAGTGGAGAGCGTTCAGGTGATTTATAGACCATCTGCACTGTCACTCCAATCTCACATGCCATTTTTTTTCACAAGTTGTGAACATTGAGACAGAAAATCCTATCCCAGTTCGCAAGTTGTGTTCACGGGTTATTTTGCCAAGCGAGCGTTCTTCACAACTTGTGAACTGGGAAATACAATATTCAAGACTTCTAATGAATGCAGCATAATTACATGCTGAAAGCCAGTGGTTTTGCTTCTTCTGGAAGTGTGTATAATATAGTTTTGATGTCTCCAATCTAGTACTGGGGTTCAGTGGTAAAGTGCTTGTTTGATGTATGATTGAACTAAGATTTATTTCCTTTTCATTTCATTTCAAGTTATTTTCATTTGTATATCCAATTAAGGTCCAAGCACGTAGTCCTAGGCACACACCTCAGCTATCTGGGCTGTCTGTCCAGGACAGAGGGTTAGTTGTTAGTGGTTAGTGAGAGAGAAGATGGTGTAGTGGTCTTACACCTACCCATTGAGCACCCACCGAGGCCGGTACCGGGCTATGAACCCAGTACCTACCAGCCTTATGTTTGATGGCTTAACCATGTTAACCATGACACCACTGTGGCCGTTCATTGATCTCCAGTGGTGGGACCATTGGACTATTTCTCATTCAAGCTAGTGCTTCACAACTGGTCTAACAAAGACTGTGGTAAGGCACTTTTCTCCTTATTCCTAAGACTGGTCTGAGCATCCTAAATGGCTAAATTATTCCAATAAACCATGGGGGATTTGTTCAGGTTATGCAGTAGCTACTTCTTCTTTCTCCATTGCTGTATTGCCATGTGTTATTCATTTCTTTCTTCCATTTCTATGTAATGTTATTTTTTGTGAACTGTAATTCTAACTTAATAATAGATACATTATTAATAGAAATGTTGTTTTGTACACACAGTACTTGTGAAATTGTCTGTCTGTCTGTCTCTCTGTCTGTCTCTCTCTCTCTCTCTCTCTCTCTCTCTCTCTCTCTCTCTCTCTCTCTCTCTCTCTCTCTCTCTCCTCTCCCTCTCCCTCTCTCCCTCTCCCTATCCCTATCCCTATCCCTCTCCCTCCCTCCTTCCCTCCCTCCCTCCCTCCCTCCCTCCCTCTCTCTCTGTCTCTGTCTCTGTCTCTGTCTCTGTCTCTGTCTGTCTCTGTCTCTGTCTCTTTCTCTCTGTATGTCTCTCTCTATTTATTTATTTATTAGAAATTATTGTTTTCCTTAATTTGATTTTATTGTCAATTCCACAGGAAGAGGTTGTGTCAACTGCCAGTGCAATCAAGTCTATTCCATTAACAACACCTGTGCCGATGATGGACAGTGTCCTTGCAAGCCTGGCGTGGGAGGAAAGCTTTGTACCAAATGCTTGGATGGGTAGGTCCCTTTGTTGGAGGGGTGGGACAGGACGTAGCCCAGTGGTAAAGCGTTCGCTTGATGCTCGGTTTGGGATCGATCCCTGTCTGTGGGCCCATTGGGCTATTTCTCGTTCCAGCCAGTGCACCACGACTGGTATATCAAAAGCCATAGTATGTGCTATTCTGTCTGTGGGATAGTGCATATAAAAGATCCCCTGCTACTAATGAAACAAATGTAGCAGGTTTCCTCTCTATGACTAAATGTCAAAATTACCAAATGTTTAACCTCCAATAGCCGATTATTGATAATCAGTGTGCTCTAGTGGTGTTGTTAAACAAAACAAACAAACAAACAAAACAAACTTTGTTTGAGGGGATTATGTATATGTAGCTCAGTCGCAGACACTCCCAGCACCAAAAGTGCACATTGACTATTGGGCTATTGTTTAGCAGAGGCTATTTGGTGTATAACATGGTAGAATCCAGGGCTCGAACTTAAGAATTTGTCTCCCACAGCAATTTTTAAAATAATTGCCATGGGTGAAACAGTCCACTGATGGCAATTTTGAGCCTGGCTATGGCAATGTTTTTTAAAGTGATATTTGCAGAAAATAAACTTGACTGAGAGGCTATCTTGTTATATGTAGACATCTTTTAAATGTGCAAATTTTAAATATTGGCAGATAATGTACACCAGCTGTATACATTTCTCCATTGTTGAGGAGCTTCATGGATGGCACAAAGTGCTACCGGTGATGCTCTCTACCTACAGCAATTTATATCTCAACGACAGCAATTGCCGTCGGTGCCATCATTAAGTTCGAGCTCTTGGGCCTAATTCACAAAGGTCTCTTAGGCCGCTAGACAACAAAGCATCCTCTTTGCAAGTCTTTTAGCACTGCACTGCAATATCGCAAAGTTGCGAGGGTTTAGTTAATTACCTCTTTTTTTTTTATGAGTTGCATATATCATATTTTACTCTGTTCTAAGTTAAGGATGGTCTTATTTAGATTTTATATGCATTTGTTCTTGAGTAACTTAGTCGGTAGAGCACTCACCTGAGGTGCTTGCATCATAGGATCGAATCACATCAGTGGACCCATTGGTGTTTTTTTCCCCTGTCTGAACCAGTGTATTTACAACTGGTATATCAATTGCTGTGGTATGTTCTGTCCTGTCTGTGGATCCCTTGCTATTAATGGAAAAATGTGGTGGGTTTCTTCTATAAGATTATCATGTTTGACATCCAATAGCCAATGATTAATAAATCATGGCGCTCCTGTGGTGTCAAAACAAACTTTAACATTTGTTCCTGAGTTAATAATGGTTTTATTTAGATTTAATATGTCGACATTTTTTTAAATTTGTATTTTGAACATGCATCTTAGAAGTTAGAAGTGCCTTGGGCCCTGGGCCCCATTCCACAAATCTATCTTAGCGCTAAGATCACCTTAAGTGCATAAGGTAGCTATGCACTTAAGGTAATCGTAGAGCTAAGATTGCTTTGTGGAACAGGACCCTGGACAACTTTGAATCCCAGATATGCCCTAGATACTTGTTTCCACTGGCCATTAATGATAAGCTTCTGCTATTAGCCGGACAGTAGTATTAATTGTCTATGAGTTATCTGCCCTTTTGTGTTGATTTATTTTTCTTGACTTGGAAGTGTCATATACATGTACTTATTTTCAACAAAGCCGATCACGTAAGCATGTATCTAATTGTTATTTATTTATGATACTAACATTCAGAGTCTGTTTTCAGATTCTTCAATTTGACAACTGGGGGTTGTTCCCCTTGTGACTGTCATGCAGATGGCAGCAGTGGTTCAGTTTGCAATGACGTGACTGGAGCATGTACATGTAAATCTGTGACAACTGGACCCAAATGTGCAAAATGCAAGCCAGGTATTTTCATTTATTACATACCTTTTTCACTTTAAAAAGTTATATTTGTACAGTAGATCTTGGATTTTTAGTCCTCTACCGATCCAAACACTCCATCCAGAGGGGAAGGAAGGAAATGTTTTATTTAATGACACACTCAACACATTTTATTTAATGTTATATGGTGTCGAACATATGGTTAAGGACCACACAGATATGAGAAAGGAAAGCTGCTGTCGCCACTTCATGAGCTACTCTTTTCCATTAGCAGCAAGGGATCTTTTATATACACCATCCCACAGACATGATAGTACATACTACAGCCTTTGTTAAACCAGTTGTGGAGCATTGGCTGGAACGAGAAATGGTTTTGTGGGCCCACTGACGAGAATCGATCTTAGATCAATCGCGCATAAACTGAAATGCAACATTTGATAACTTTTTTCACCAGCCAGTGGGCATGGCGATAGTAGTTATGTACTAGCCCAACATTGAATATCACTAGATATGGGAGTGGGGCTACCATATAATCTAGAAGCCCTGGAATAATGTTCTGTTTGATCATAGTTATGTACTAGCCCAACATTGAATATCACTAGCCATGGGAGTGGGGCTACCGTATAATCTAGAAGCCCTGGAATAATGTTCTGTTTGATCATAGTTATGTACTAGCCCAACATTGAATATCACTAGCCATGGGAGTGGGGCTACCGTATAATCTAGAAGCCCTGGAATAATGTTCTGTTTGATCATAGTTATGTACTAGCCCAACATTGAATATCATTTGCCATGGGAGTGGGGCTACCGTATAATCTAGAAGCCCTGGAATAATGTTCTGTTTGATCATAGTTATGTACTAGCCCAACATTGAATATCACTAGCCATGGGAGTGGGGCTACCGTATAATCTAGAAGCCCTGGAATAATGTTCTGTTTGATCTAGTTATGCACTAGCCCAACATTGAATATCACTAGCCATGGGAGTGGGGCTACCGTATAATCTAGAAGCCCTGGAATAATGTTCTGTTTGATCATAGTTATGTACTAGCCCAACATTGAATATCATTTGCCATGGGAGTGGGGCTACCGTATAATCTAGAAGCCCTGGAATAATGTTCTGTTTGATCATAGTTATGTACTAGGCCAACATTGAATATCACTAGCCATGGGAGTGGGGCTACCGTATAATCTAGAAGCCCTGGAATAATGTTCTGTTTGATAGTAGTTATGTACTAGCCCAACATTGAATATCACTAGCCATGGGAGTGGGGCTACCGTATAATCTAGAAGCCCTGGAATAATGTTCTGTTTGATCATTAATATCTCCTTTGTCTAGGATACTTCGGAATTGGACCTTGGAGCACCGAGGGCTGTATGACATGTTTCTGCTCGGGTGTCACCAACAGCTGCTACTCGCCTCCAGGCTGGTACAAGGCCAAGACTGTCAGTCTGTGGACGTTGGGCAGTGACGCTGCGGTTGATGACCGTTGGGTGGGCAAAGATGATGTCGGCAGTGATGTCCCCGTCACTGAAGCCATTGTCCTGACTTATAAACCTCCGAGGTGAGTGATAGATATATATATATATATATATATGTATATATTCAGTAAAACCTCTCAAAACCGGACCCTCTATAAACCCAGATACCTCTTAATACCGGACATTTTACTTGGTACCAAGGGTGTCCGGTGTAGAGGGGATTTACTGTACACAGGTGTTTTATCATAGGCGTCGATCGGTGGAGGTCGAGGGGGACATGACCCCCACTGTTTAGCTTGGGGAGGACAGCATAAGAAATGTCGCCCCCACCTACTTTTTCATTTCAGAAGAAACAAATATTTATAGTCTGTCCCATCCTAATACAAAAATGTTTTTTGTAAACAATTTCATTTTTTTTTAAATGAAAGAAAGTAAAAGTGTTTTGGAAATAAAAAAATACTATTTTTGTGTCCAATTTAGAAAATATTTGGCTCCAAAATAAATAACTGGTAGTAAATTCCATAGCATGAAAAAAAAAAAGGTGTTCCATGTGGGACGGACTATAGATACATGCAGCCAACATAATTATTTTAAGTAGCATGCTGTACATGCTTTTGCTTATTTAGAATTAGCAAACAGACCAATATATATATGCATGCTATTTGTTCGTGGTATGCATTTTTTTATTGTTAGAATTGTCGTGACTTCATTGAAATTACCTCCCGCTGTAGATGATGTCATGTATATGGAACTGATGAACCCATTACGGGTGAAAAGCGCTTATTCCATTAAAACGTGAAAAATTCTATCTTTTTATTTATTCATCCGATACACTTCATTCTAATAACTTTTATATATATATATATATATATATATATATATATATATATATCTTAGGCATTGCAACAATAGATTATTTGTTTTTTTAGGTTCAGATTTTCTAAAAAAAAATTATATGGTTGTATATATCAGTCCCCCCCCCCCCCCCACTTTTAAAACCGGATCAACGTCAATGTGCTTTATGCTTTATTACAGTCTCTCACAGTTGTATGGTTAAAGGTTGTACTATACCAAATAAAATCCCATAGGCGACCATGTTAACGTTTGTGTTTAAAAACTATATGTAATATATCAACCAAACTATGACCCATAAATATATGTGCTACAACCCCGTACATCAAAGTATTAACGGAAGAAAGTGGTACCTTTCATGGCTCATTTTCGGTATAACCAGATATTTTTACAACACTCCTAGTTTTGCACAAAAATTTTGTACTTTTTGTTACAGGTACCCCATACTTGTTCCAAGCACAAGGCTACTTGACACAGTGGTACTAGATGAAATAAAACTGCTTACATATTTTTCCCAGATGAAACTAATTTTTTTTAACAAACAACACACTCACATTTATCACCAATCACAGGACTTGTGGTGTTAACTTCTCTACCAAAAGTTTGGTGCACCTCAAACTTTGACCCAGCCGGAAGTTATTTGGTTTAGTACTACCTAAATGGTTCATCCAAAGCGTTTTGATGATAGACTTGTTGCAGGGCTTGCCCTGTATATGTATTGTCAAATTAGACAAATTGCTAATTTCTATACAAAGTGGCTACAATATTTAGTCTTTGGCTGATAAAATATCCCTTAAATTAACAACATTTTAAATAATTTTCAAGGAAATAATCAATTTATCTCAAAAATTGGTTGAACCAAAAATGTTTCCAGTGTGCGTCGTTTGTTGTAAGCTTCTGTGTTTCTGGTATTAACACTAAGCATGTTATAAGCTATCTTATGCAATCAATATTAATAATTAGCACTAGATATTTTGCAAACATTATTTTTTGCATCTGCTATGCTAGCACAAGCTATATGCTATAAGCTATAAGCATCTGGTATTTTGTTAGCTCAAGCTATATACTATAAGCTCTGCAGATATGCATCTGGTATTTTGTTAGCACTGGCTATTTCATAAGCTCTTTTCTTCCTTTTTTATTATGCTGGCATAAGATATGTTATGAGCTATCTCGTGTTCGTAATATGTGTATTATGATCTTAGCATCAAATATGTTATAAACTCTCTTATGCATTTGTGTTGGCACCAAGCTTTACATGCCCATTTTGGCTACGTAGTTGTGATTCATTCGTAATTGTTCAAAAAAGGTCCACCTTCAGGGCTAGCTCTGGCACTCGCCAAATTCGGCAATTGCGAATTTCAAAAACAATTAATTTCATGTAATAATTGATATTTTGTCAGAAAATAAATGTTTTAAGTTTAGTAGATAATTTGGCAAAATAAATGTTTTAAGTTTTGTAGATAATTTGGCAAAATAAATGTTTTAAGTTTTGTAGATAATTTGGCAAAATGTTCTGCTGACCCAGAGCTAGCCCTGACCATCTTCTTCTTCTGCGTTCAAGCTATAGCTGATCATGCTTTAGATTTGGAGTCCGGTTGTGTTGACAAAAAACGCTGTCTATGTCAAGTCTTCTTTGGAACCCCAAAGCTTGATAGCCAGTGTTCGGCCAGCGCTTTATCCTGGCTTCATCGTAGAGGGGGCAGAATTGCAGGATGTGCTCTGGGGACTGTGGTCCTGTTTGACATGGACATTCATCAGTGTCTGCCAGTTTCAGGAGGTACCTATGGGATCTGAGATGGCAGTGACCGGTTCTTAGCCTGAATATGGTTGTCTCCTGGTAACTCTCCAGATCCTTGGTTGTAGCGTGGGGGCATCGGAACATTCTCTTAATTGTGGTTTTTGTCTCTCTGAAGAAGATTGGATGATTTGGCTGTTCCATTGTGCTTCCCTCCTTTGCCAGCCTATCAGCATGTTCAGGTCCACCAACTGAACAAACAAAAGACAGTATAGGTGGTCATAGTCCTAATATTTATAATGTTTTTAAGTTGAACCAAAAAGTGTTGTGATTAACTAGTTTTTGCATCAAAGCATTTTCTCTTAAGTTTTTTTACTAATGGCATTTTTAATTGCAGTTTTATCTGATTTTTATTTTTTTTATTTCAGTTTTGTTTCCTATTTTTTATTCTCCAGTACTTATGGTTTGCTACTGGTTGAATATTTCTTCAACTGTTTTGACCTACATTACAGTGGATGGTCTACTGTGTTGATTAAATATTCACTTCGATGTGGTTTGTTAGAGTGTATTGGTTCATTTCATGAATTATTCCAAACAAATATTCATGCATTAAATACCCAGTACCATTACCTTTATGGTGTGTGTGTGTGTGGCCAGGATGTAGCCCAGTGGTAAGCACTATTCTGTCTGTGGGAGGTGTATATAAAAGATCCCTCGCTGCTATGGGCAACCTAGGGAGACACCACAGCATCGTAAAGGTCTAAAATTAACGAGCTACTCTCGATTCACTAATATCAAAACCTATATTAGCTTGGCCATTTACCTTTCGACCGACCGTTCAAAATTGCGCCAAATTCCCTCAATAAAAATTGTGCACCCTTTTCTCTTTGGCATTTAACTGCTCCATTCAAATTCCATAGCACCACCCCCACCCCCACCCACCTGCTACCTATCTGATCGGGCTGCTGGTGCTCCCTTGTACCTGCCAGTGCAGGCGGTCCCTCCTCTCCCCTCCCCATACCTTTCCTGTCATGGACGGAGGAGCCGGCCAAGGCTGGCTTTTGTGCCCACAACAGGCGTGCGCTACAACAGCTTGTTCTGAATGTGCACGTAAAACCCTATGACATGACATGACATAACGGAACAAAATTACCGGGTTTCCTCTCTAAGACTATGTCACAGTTACCAAATGTTTGACATCCAATAGCCGATTATTAAGAAATCAGTGTGCTCTAGTGGTGTGGTTAAACAATGCATTACAAACTTTTGTGGTATATATGTGTTAGTGGGCGGTGGGTGGGTGTGTAGGCGTATGTATGTGTGTGTATTGAAATGATTTTATGGAATGTACGTCCCTATATTTTAGAATAATCTAGTGTTGTTTAAAGGTTGTGACAGGCATGGTGGAAGCCACAATCTCACAACTGAAATAATTTGAAGGGTTTTAAAATAATGGGACATTTAATAACATTTTAATACACACATAAATCCAGGGTTAGCTCTGGCACTCGCCAAATTTCGTCAGTTGTGAATTTTAAAAACAATTGGCAAATTTTATTTTAACTTGGCAAATAAATTTTATGTAATAATTGTTATTTTATTAGAAAATAACTGAGTTTTTGCCATTTTTGATGTTTAAATGGATGATTTGGTAAATTTTTCTTCTCACCCAGAGCTTGCCCTGAAATCTAATCATATAGGGCTAAATTAACGAAACCTGTTTGTCTTACATGCGTCTAACTACATATGAAGAGTTCAGGCGCAAAATGCGATATAAACCATTTTCTTTCTAGTTTTTAGTTAAAGCCATTATTGTATGTTAGTAAGGGCTAATCGTAGGCCCGCTGATTTGCTGCAAAACGTGATTGATCCTTATGAAATTGTATTGGGTAAATCCTGGTTTTTTTTCATCAAAACGCGATATACGCCAATTACAAAATCCATTTTTACTGAAAATGAAAAATGGATATATCGCGTTTTGTGCCTGAACTCTTCATATATTCGCAGTGCTTAAACACCTGCATTTAAGAAAAACAGACGTAGTAAATTCAGCCCATGGAAAAAAAAAAAAAGACATGTTTTATTTAATGATGCACTCAACACATTTTGTTTACGGTTATATGGCGTCAGACATATGGTTAAATACCACACAAACACTGAGAGAGGAAACCTGCTGTCGCCACTTCATTGGACTACTCTTTTTGATTAGCAGTAAGGGATCTTTTATATGCACTATCCCACAGACAGGGTAGTACATACCACGGCCTTTGATATACCAGTTGTGGTTCACTGGCTGGAACAAGAAATAGCTCAATGGGCCCACCGATGGGGACCGATTCCCACACTGACCGCGCATCGAGTGAGTGCCTTACCACTGGGCTACGTTCTGCCCCTCCGCCCATGGAGTCTTTGATATGTATTGCTGTACACCTTCCTTCCATTTATTAGAGGGGTGGGATTTAGCTACGTCCCGCCCCTCCGCCCATGGAGTCTTTGATATGTATTGCTGTACACCTTCCTTTCCATTTATTACAGGGGTGGGATTTAGCTACGTCCCGCCCCTCCGCCCATGGAGTCTTTGATATGTATTGCTGTACACCTTCCTTCCATTTATTAGAGGGGTGGGATTTAGCTACATCCCGCCCCTCCGCCCATGGAGTCTTTGATATGTATTGCTGTACACCTTCCTTCCATTTATTACAGGGGTGGGATTTAGCTACGTCCCACCCCTCCGCCCATGGAGTCTTTGATATGTATTGCTGTACACCTTCCTTCCATTTATTAGAGGGGTGGGTTTTAGCTACGTCCCGCCCCTCTGCCCATGGAGTCTTTGATATGTATTGCTGTACACCTTCCTTCCATTTATTAGAGGGGTGGGTTTTAGCTACATCCCGCCCCTCTGCCCATGGAGTCTTTGATATGTATTGCTGTACACCTTCCTTCCATTTATTACAGGGGTGGGATTTAGCTACGTCCCACCCCTCTGCCCATGGAGTCTTTGATATGTATTGCTGTACACCTTCCTTCCATTTATTACAGGGGTGGGATTTAGCTACGTCCCGCCCCTCTGCCCATGAGTCTTCGCTATGTATTGCTGTACACCTTCCTTCCATTTATTACACCTCAGTTTAGCCACGTCCCGCCCCTCTGGGGGAGTCTTTGATATGTATTGCTGTACACCTTCCTTCCATTTATTAGAGAGGTAGGTTTTAGCTCAGTTGTCTGTGGGAAAGTGCATATAAAAGATCCCTTGCTGCATTAGGAATATGTAGCTGGTTTCCTCTGATGACTATGTGTCAGAATTACCAAATGTGTGACATCCAATAGCCGATGATTAATTAATCAGTGTGCTCTAGTGGTGTTGTTAAACAAAACAAACAACCATTTATTAGAAGACCGTCTATGAGGTAGGTTGTTGGGCTTGTTCTTGCATTACGTGTATTATATCCATCAGTCTCTCTTTCCTATTTATTGGGCTATTTCTCATTCCAGCCAGTGCACCACAACTGGTATATCAAAGGTCGTGATATGTACTACCCTGTCTTTGAGATGGTGCATATAAAAGATCCCTTGCTGCTAATAAAAAAAAAAGAGTAGCCCATGAAGTGGCAACAGCGGGTTTCCTCTCTTAATATCTGTGTGGTTCTTAACCATATGTCCGATGCCATATACCAGTAAATAAAATGTGTTGAGAGCGTCATTAAATAAAACAATTCTTTCTTTCTTTCTTATTTCTGTTTCATTATACTTTCTCATATTTCCTTCAAACCACTTTGGGAATCATATTTTATCTCCTGCTACAATATGGGCTCTAGACATATATAAATATTTTTAATAATTAATTTTCACACAATCTTGGGTTAGTTTACCGGTTGGTCAGTTAGTGTTATAATTTTATACTCCTACTGCAGATATTTTTCAAGCTAATCTGTTTATTGTCAGTAACATCAGTAACCATATTTAATTTGTTTTTAAATTTAGTCATGACTAACTGTTTTTCCTGTAAATGAACTTACTGTCTGTTTGTTGTTTGTTGTAGAATATCGGTGATCAAACGGTAAAATAATTGAAATAATATCCCATGCCATACAGTATATCTGCTATTCCCTAGCTAATAGTGCTTGTATGGTTTCAATATTTAAGCATCGCACAGCATCTACATAATGCTTCAATTGACTAATTAATTAATTAATTAATTAATTAATCAATTAATTAATCTTATGCTTGGCAGAACATGGGGTGCTGGCTGAGCCCTTTGTCTGTCTAAAGTACTACCAGTGACATTCATAAGAAAAATAGGGGAGATTTACCTGTAGTATGATTAATGTCTTAGTTAATAATAATAAAAAAATCCACTATGAATATAAAATAATTTGGAATTTTGTTTCTTTTATATATATATTTAACAGTTAGTCTTTCATTTCTCTACTATAAAATATGCATAATTATTTTTTTACCATTACAATAATGATACATTAAATCTAAACAACAAAACATCAATTTATTTAGTTGTGTGTGGGGATGTGGGGGTGTGTGAATAGGTTCCTTGTCATCCTTGTATAGTTCTCAGTCAGCTCCCCACCCCATTAATGCTAGCACTGCAACGGTATATAGAGGATATTTCATGGGGTTTTCAAATATGATTTATATCTCATCGAGTGAAGTTTGCAATCATATCTCACGAGTGGCACTTGCGCGACGAGTGTGATGTGATTGCAAACTTTACAAGAGGAGATATAAATCATATTTGACAAAAAACCATGAAATTTGCTATTTATTATATAACTTTTGGCAATTTACCTTTATTTTAAAATGCCAGCAGCAAAATAGTTCCGGCTTTCGTACAGTGAAAATAACACTTTCTACAGTGATGATAACGCATTATAGAGTGAAATAGTGAAATTTTCACTCTAAAATGTGTTATCGTCACTGAGTGACTGATAACACTTTTATTTCACTGATATTTTAAGATATTTCACTAAAGTTATATAATAAATGATACTTCTGGCTTAATTGGTTCATTATATCCTACATCGATTCAAGCATCGTAATATTACTTTATCCTGCCTAATCATAACATTTTAACAATAATTAATCCTGCATTAATCCTTATATTATAACCCAAATTAATCCTGCATTAATCCTAATATTATACCCATAATTAATCCTGCATTAATCCTAATATTATAACCCAAATTAATCCTGCATTAATCGTAATATTATAACCAAAATTAATCCTGCATTAATCCAAATAGTATAATCAAAATTAATCCTGCATTAATCCTATTATAACCAGAATTAATCCTGCATTAATCCATATATAACCAAAATTAATTCCTGCATTAATCCTAATATTATAACATAATTTTATTATATACCTGGTATTTAATCTTACTGTGGTAGTAATGACTTTTTGACTAATTCAATAAGATGTTATTTTACTGCATACACAGAGACTGGCACTACTCGATATGTTTTCTTATGGGAATCCTCTTTGTTAATGCTGTTACTGTATAATTGGTTTGCAAAGCTAGTCAGATGGGGATAATATAGGATATTTAATATGTAGATTACACATATCATAATATCAAAACAACAACAAAATCACCACCAACACAGCCACCAAACACATCACCACCCTACCAAAGTTGATTGCAGTGATGAACTTTCAAGATGGAAATAGTCGTATACTAGGTTAGTGTTCACATCTATAGTAATCTCAATCTAATTAAAATGAGCTCCACTGGTTAATTACTATTACCTATGGATCTAACAGCAGCCCGTTCAAGCTCATGTCCAGTTGACCTTTCATTCGACCATTCAAAACCTTACTTGCAAAATCATGCCAGTGATTTGAAAAGAATTTGAAAACATTCGGGATTATGCTGAGGATATACGAAATGATTTTGGTGAATTACAAAGTATGCCAGAAACTAATTTCCATATAAATTTTTTATATAAAATTTGTTTCAAGACGAAAAAAAAACCCATTGTGGTATAGCCATAAAATCTGTTTATACTAGTATACAATTCAGAGTTTATTACTGCATTTTCCCCCCTGTTTTTAATGTTGAAATAGACCAACAAGTTCGCCTATTGCATAAATAGTCTTGAGCAATATTTTTAGAATTTGTATGCTTCCGAATAACGCTATAAAAGGTGAAGTGTAATTGGTCATATTTAAATGTTATATATAGATGAAATGTCACCTGGACATGGGAGTCTATGCAATGCTGTTAGATCTACTGGTAGACCAGTAGAGCTAATTTTAATCAGATTGTAGTAATCTAATGATATATGGTTTCCAATTTATACTATTTATACATATAACACAACAGCACCCTTAAAATCACAAATGTGTTTTCTGAGACTAAAAACCTGAAATGTTGAACCAATGTTGGTCTTAGTTGAACAATGTCTTTGCAATATTCTTAAAATTAATGAAGGTGGTATTGAGGAGTGGTTTTTTTTCTTCTGGGAAAATGATTGTCCTATAATCATATTTCAAGCACAATGGTAGCTGGTTACTAGTTCAAATTAAACAACAGGACTTTACTAATGAAATAAAACTGTCACATTTATCACAGTTTTAGGAGTAGTAGCATTGACTGTGATATTAATAAGACTCACATTTATCACAATTTCAGGAGTAATAGCATTGACTGTGATATTAAAAGTTGAGTGCACTTTGAACTTTGACCCGGGGAAATGATGTCATGATGTCGTCTTGCTAATTGATAACAAGAGTAGCCATGTGGTGGCAGTGGCTGTATTCTGTCCTTCTCTAGATAATAATGTAAATACTAAATACCATGTTATGTTGGATACCACATGGCTGCTTATTTAACAAAGTCCTAAGGTGGCATTCCTTTCCTATTCCTACAGCTTGTGGGAAAAGTATTAACGTGTATATATTTTAAAACACTGATATGTCATACATGTATATTTATCTCTGTCTGTCTGTCTGTCTGTCTCTCTGCCTGCCTGCCTGCCTGCCTGGCTGCTTGCCTGCCTGCTTGCTTGCCTGCTTGCTTGCCAGCTTGCCAGCTTGCCTGCCTGCCTGCCTGCCTGCCTGCCTGCCTGTCTGCCTGCTTAACAGACAGACAGACAGACAATTTTGTCCTGCTTGTCTGTGCACCAGCTAGACAACCAATCCATGGGCAGTATTAGGCTATTTATATTGGTGTCCATGCAGGTAACATGTTGACAAAAGGGTTCACCAGGTTCATATTCGAATCCTCTCAGGAGTCAGATCATGCTATGCTCCTGCAGCCCACCCACCCCTGCCTGCTTGCTTTGCAGATTTGTATTTACTTTAGTAAATCAGGTGTCTACAGGAAATAAAACAAAAGATGAATATATGCTTTTATTAGCCACATAGTTCAAGATATTCAGGGAAATGTAACCAGTATGACCCACGTGTGTCATAATGATTTCACGTGCACAACGAATGACATAATTTTTTGAAGCGATGTCATAACTTAATGCAGCTTCCCCATTGTAAACGCTTATCAAAATGATGTCATTTCGGAAAATAACATCGTTCCGTTGTCTTTTTTTAGTTACATTTGAAATGTTTTGACATGGTCCTATCTTATTATTCATGAAACAAATATTTTGGATAATGTGGATAATAAAGAAATTATTACACTCGCATGTGAATCATACTGATTTTACAAATACTCGTGACAGCATTCATGTATTACCTCATCGCTCTTGCTCGGGTAATACAAGAATCCTGACACTTGTTTCGTAAAATCAGTACGACACACAAGCTCATATAATAATCTCTATAACTGTATAGTTTGATAACTTAAACTTGGACATTTTGGGTTATGCGTCAATACAATCTATGGTCTTTTTGCATCAAAAACAAACTGATCAATGTATCTCTATAATGAATAAAGTTGAAATTCACATTATATTATATTGTTAAGTTTTAAATCCATACCTACTCAATTGTAATTGTTTGGAAAAACATTCTATGTAAATAAAAAAGGTTTCTTCACAAATTAGAATCAGATTATATAGAGTACCGTAAATCTTATTTTTAATACAGAGATGAAGACAAAATGCTAGAAAAGCTTTCCCTTGCATTGTTGCTGAATTAATCTTATAATACAGTACACGAAGACTGAAGGTAGAATTACACATGCTCTAGTTTGGCTGTTCCATCCATTGTCTTCATACCTGTATCAAACAAGAAAATTTAACCTTTGCAATTTGATTGTAATTTGTAAAGATTTTTTTTTATTTACATTGAAAAAAATTCAATTTTTTTTTTATTTGAGTTGGTATGGATTTAAAATTTAATAATATGTTTTTATTTGAATTTTAACTTGTATTCTTTATAATGTTATATGGCAGTTGATTGGTTCCCTGTTTGACACAGACAGACTATACATGTAGTTGTATGGTTAATTAGCTCGAATGCCATTTTCAAAGATGCACCTCCTTGTATTACAGTGAAACCTCTCAAAACTGGACCCTCTTTAAACCAGAATTCCCTCCAAACCGGACGTTTTTCGTGGCCCCTTTTTAAATATCTGTACAGACGAGAACCTCTCTAAATCTCTTATAATCAGATTTTTTACTTGGTCCTAAAGGTGTCCGGTTTAGACGAGTGTCACTGTATATATACATATAGATTATTCCATGAGTGAAAGTGCCATACAAAATTTATGGAACAAGTTTGGGAATTACATGTATTTTCAGGGCTCACCCTGTACATGGCCAAATTAGCCAAAGGCTGATTTTTATACAGCGTGGCTACAACATTAGTCTTTGGCTAATAAAATATTCTTTAAATTAACTACTTTTTAATAATTTTCAAGGATATACTCTATATATTTGAAAATTGGCTAAACCAAAATTTGTTCCAGTGTGAGCCCTGATTTTATTCCCTGAGTGAGAGTGAGGTGTATAAAACAATTCCCAAATGTGTTTTATATATTTTATTCCCTGAGTGAGAGTGAGGTGTATAAAACAATTCCCAAATGTGTTTTATACATTTTATTCCCTGAGTGAGAGTGAGGTGTATAAAACAATTCCCAAATGTGTTTTATACATTTTATTCCCTGAGTGAGAGTGAGGTGTATAAAACAATTCCCAAATGTGTTTTATATATTTTATTCCCTGAGTGAGAGTGAGGTGTATAAAACAATTCCCAAATGTGTTTCATATATTTTATTCCCTGAGTGAGAGTGAGGTGTATAAAACAATTCCCAAATGTGTTTCATACATTTTATTCCCTGAGTGAGAGTGAGGTGTATAAAAACAATTCCCAAATGTGTTTCATACATTTTATTCCCTGAGTGAGAGTGAGGTGTATAAAACAATTCCCAAATGTGTTTCATACATTTTATTCCCTGAGTGAGAGTGAGGTGTATAAAACAATTCCCAAATGTGTTTCATACATTTTATTCCCTGAGTGAGAGTGAGGTGTATAAAACAATTCCCAAATGTGTTTCATACATTTTATTCCCTGAGTGAGAGTGAGGTGTATAAAACAATTCCCAAATGTGTTTCATATATTTTATTCCCTGAGTGAGAGTGAGGTGTATAAAACAATTCCCAAATGTGTTTCATACATTTTATTCATACATAAATGTGATGATTGATTTAGTATCCAAAAACTTCGATTTATAACAAATGATAAGTATGACAGTAATCACTTCACAATTGACGTTAATATTATTCAACAAGGTCAGTTACAAAGATGTTGAATGCTGTCAATTTCACAAACTGCAACTGAAGCAAGGCTGTAGCTGCTATACAGACAGATGTTTTCCATAACAGTATTAAATGTATTGATATGGCGTATCCCATTTAGATAGCATGGGAAAATATGATGATTAATATTCCATTTATTGTAAACTGTGTCAGTAGTAATTGTTTGTATCTACTTATTAATGTATATATGGGGTTTTTATTAGCCATGTTTGATTTTAAAAGTTAATAGAATAGTTTGACTGGGCCCTAAAGTGACTTTTAAGTACGTAGTTTAATTTGGCAAAACCACTGTCCAACATGCATATATGTCTGAATTATTATCTAAATTGTTGACATCTGGTTTGTCTAAAGACAAAGCCTTGCATTGTCACCCTGACAAGCACATTTCATTTCAACTTATTTTCGTGCTTATATATCCAATTAAGGTTCAAGCACACTGTTCTGGGCACACACCTCAGCTATCTGGGCTGTCTGTCCAGGACAGTGGGTTAGTTGTTAGTTTGTTAGTGGTTAGTGAAAGAGAAGAGGGTGTAGTGGCCTTACACCTACCCAATGAGCCCTTAAGAAGTCACTCTGGGTTGGAGCCAGTACCGGGCTGCGAACCCTGTAGTCTGTTGGCTTAACCACTGCACTACTGAGGCCGGTTACAAGCACAAAATCAACCAGAGGGAACTATAGGTTTCATCTCTGCCCTACTGTCTGTCTGTCCGTCCGTCCGTCCATCTGTCCCACATGTAGTTTTCCAAATGGGTTTTTTTCACAATTCCTTAAGATATTGAGCTGACATTTTGTATATATCTTTATCATGTACTGTTATGGATCAAGTTTGACATTTTTGGGGTGATTACCCATTTTTGACAGAGTTTTGGCCCTTGAATTTGTTTTCCAGACTTTTTCTTTGCAATGCCTCTAAATATTGAGCTGACATTTTGTATACAGCTTTATCATGTACTGTTACAGATAAAGTTTGACTTTCATGGTGAATTACCCACTTTTCTCAGTTATGGCCCATGAACTTAGGAGATATGAAATTGTTTCGGGCCCAGTAAGGGACATGTATTGCTTTAGCAGTACTCTCAAAATGCTTGCTAAATTTCTCTTTCAGATATGTTATGCGGATAACAAATGTAGGCGATAATCTTCAACGAGCTCATTTGTTTTTTGTGGCTCCTTCAAAATTCCTTGGCAACAAGCAGTCGTCTTATGGTATGAAGTTGACGGTCTCTCTGCGAACATCATCAAATGGTTCTCTGATTGAAAACAGGACCAACGGAGATATCATCCTCAAAGGAAGAGATACAGACTTCGTCCTGGTGAAACAACTGCCGAGCATACCATACGGTTCGGGCACATCATCAGTAGATTATGCCGTGAGTATGAATCCTGGTCTTACTGAGGGGGGTCGGGACGTAGCCCAGTGGTCAGTGTGGGATCGATCCCCATCGGTGGGCCCATTGTGCTATTTCTCATTCCAGTTAGTGCACCATGACAGGTATATCAAAGGCCGTGGTATATGTACTACCCTGTCTGTGGGATGGTGCATGTAAAAGATCCCTTGCTGCTAATCGAAAAGGGTAGTTCATGAAGTGGCGTCAGCGGGTTTCCTCTCTCATTATCTGTGTGGTCCTTCACCATATGTTTGACGCCATATAACTGTAAATAAAATGTGTTGAGTACGTCGTTAAATAAAACATTTCTTTCTTTCTTTTCCTGGTCTTACGGAAAGCTTTTGAAATTATCCTGGTGTCTTCGGGTGGGACATATAGCCTGATGCGCAGTCAGTCTAGGAGCTATCCCCGTCGGTGGACCCATTGGCCTGTTTCTCGTGGGATTCAGATTTGGTTTTAAAAATTAGTCTTTTCGCCAACAAATTTATTGCTCGTTCCATCCAGTGCACCATGACTGGTATATCAAAGGCAATGGTGTGTGCTATCCTATCTGTGGGATGGTGCATATAAAAGATTCCTTGACACTAATGGGAAAATGTAGCGTGTTTCCTCTCTAAGACTAAAATTGACCACATGTTTCACATTCAGTAGCTGATGATTAATAAATTAATCTGCTCTAGTGGTGTCGTTAACCAAAAATAAACTTTAACCCACCCTTGATCAACCCAGTTCACAACTTCTCCATTCAAAGCTGTGCACATGCACTCTGTTTTTGTGTAAGTGTGCATTCTTTCACACACCCAACTCTCCCATTGTTCCCGCATTTTTTAAACTTTAAATACATGATTCACAGTCAAATTGGGTGGATGCAGTTTCCATGTTGTTCAGCATATATATACTAAAATGGAAAAATGTAGCAGGTTTCCTCTCTAAAACTAAAAATGTCAAAATTACCAAATGTTTGTCATCCAATAGCCTATGATTAATAAATCAATTTGCTCTAGTGGTGTTGTTAAACAAAACAAACTTCCATTGACTCGCTATACTACTATTATAGCTGTGTGTATATTTTGTTTTTCAGTTTCTCATGAGAGAGACCGAATGGTTTGTAAATTCCACCAATGGAACAGCAGCATCATACCAAGACCTGATGAAAACTCTGTCAAACTTACAGTCGTTTAAAATTAGAGCCAAATACAGTAATGTGAGTACACCTATTTTCACCATAAAGGGACAGACCTTAGTTTTTAAACGCTAAGGCATATTTTTCACTATTAAAGCCATTTATGATCACTGATATCAAACATTATCTATATTTTATTGTTTAAATAATCCATTTCCATACAACCGAAGTGTTTCTGGTCATCCTGGTGTTTCTAATACCACAAAATGCATTTTTCATATTTTGAAAAGCGCATGTGCATCTGAGAAGTAACAGTTATGGAGTCGAGAGTTTTAGTCTATTTGTAATGATATTTCACCGTTTCAATGTCACAGACTCTTGTTTCACTCTCTTGTAACGTTATCCAAATGTGTTACAGGTTTGTAACTTAGCCAAACTTTGTGTCTGTTTTTACAGGTTGAAACTTGGGTCTGCACCTAATTAACATTAATGTTCATAACTCTTACCAGGCCCGTAGGAATGACTTTGGGAGGGGTGGGGTGGGGTGGGGTGGGTGGGGGGGCACTGATGGATCGGGTACAGACTCAGATATCAGATTTTGGTTACAATGGCAAACATTATAAGGTAAAAAAAAAAGAAAAAAAAAAAGGCTCACAGGTGGGTGGGGGGGGGGGGTGCCCCCCCCAGTTCCTACAGGCCTGCTTACATGTAATTTCAATTTTAATTGCAATCTTTAATTAATTTTATTTCTCCATTCTGTGTTTTTACCTTCTTTTTTTAAGTCTCCTGCCAGTCCTACTGAAGGGAACTAAATAGGTTTTGTCTCTGTCCATCCTTAAATCTGAACTATATACTTTAACAAAAATAAATGTCAACATCTTAATATTTCTTGTGATGCTAAACACTTTGCTAAATTCCATTGTCTCCAGTACAGGTAGATAAAAGGTCATGAGTATTGCACAGGCTTCTGAAACTTGCGAGAACAATCATTTCGTGTGCGCATTGCTCGTGCAAATCTAATTTTGCTTAACCTATTTTTTGTTCTTGCAAAATCTGGAGCACCATTTACTTGGATATAACGTGTTATGCAAAAAGGAAATGGGTTACCTGGATTTATTTCTGCGTAACCGATAAATGGTTGAGCTGATTTTTAATTCTTAGAGGCCAGTTGCATTATTTATGTTTTATTAATGCTGTTTTATTAATGCTGTTTTTATTAATGCTGTTTTTCTCGTTTATTCAGGAGAGCCGTGCGTACACAGACTTGCACCATGTTATAATGGAACATGCAAGCAACAGTGGAGAAGAATTGGTCAACAATGTGGAGCAGTGTGACTGTCCTGTCCAGTTTACGGTGAGATTCTCAGGCCATAGGATTTCAAATTTCATGGGAAACACTTTTTCGGTTCCGTGCCTTGTGATCATGGGAACCCATTGGAAACTTTATATATATATATCATTGAATAGTCGTACTCGATATAATATTCATGGGAAACGAAATTTCATTTCCATGATTTTACTGACACGCTACTGACACAGTACTACAAATGATAATTTCTGTGACATCCGAAGGCTTGGATTCTGATATATTTTACACAAACCTTTACGCAAACATTAGCTACGAATACCAATAGGCTTACAGGGAACATTTTGTTCAGTATCGTGTCATGATTCGCTATGCAAGTTTCAGAGATCGCTACACAATTTTAAAACATCAAACAGCAGAAGTTGCTAATCAATTTTCAGTTGACTAGAGATATATCGCTAATCAAGATTTTAAAAACAAAATGTTCCATGGGCTTTGTCATGAAGAAAAAGTTAAGATTTGTTTTGTTTAGCGACACCTCTAGAGCACATTGATGTATTAATCATTGGCTGTTGGATGTCAAACATTTGGTAATTTTGACATATAGTCTTAGAGAAAGACCTGTTACTTTTTTCCAACAGAAGCAAGGGATCTTTTATATGCACCGTCTCATAGACAAGATAGCACATACCACAGCCTTTGATATACCAGTCATGGTGTGTCATGAAGTTAACAAATATATACCGTTTATACATATATACAAGTAGATGTATGTCCTGTTTATACTATATATATAGTTGAATCCTGTTAGTTTGAACCCTGTAGGTGCTTGAGAAAGTGTTTGTGTGTGTGTCTGTGTGTGTGTGTCTATATGTGTGTGTGTGTGTGTGTGTGTGTGTGTGTGTGTGTGTGTGTGTGTGTGAGTATGTCTATGTGTGTGTGTGTCTGTGTGAGTCTGTGTGTGCGAGTCTGTCGGTATGTGTGTGTGTCTGTCTGTCGGTGTGTGTGTTTGTCAGTCTGTGTGTGTCTGTCTGTGTGTGTGTGTGTGTGTGTGTATATATATATATATATATATATATATATATATATATACACACACACACACACAGTGGACTCTGTCTAAACTGAACTCACTTTGTACCGTCGAAATAGTCCAGTTTACATAGAGGACTGGTTTAGACAGAGTTCATCCAGAGTTATGGTTCTTGAATAATCAACAACTCGCGATCAACAATAACATTTGAACCCATGGATGGTTGGGAAACACAGTCATACAAGCCAGACTTGCAATCGATTACTTCACAGACATAAAAAAATACATAAAGGGACATTCCTGAGTTTGCTGCAATTTTAAAGATGTTATCCACTAACAGAGACTTTTTAATGATTGTAATTATATATCAAATATATTTTTCTGCATAAAATATTAGTGTCTACATATTAAACGTGTTTCTGGTCTTTCTAATATTTGTACTAGGTTAAATTTCATTTTATTTCCTAAAACATTGTAGGGCGGCATTCCTTCGCCAGGATGGCCAGCATATTCAAACATTTATTTATTCGTACGTACAAAATTATGTTGAATAAAAAATCCAGATCTAATGGCCTACCGCAATAAGAGTTTAGTAAACTTCACACGAGTGTGATTACATTTTGTATTTGATCTCCAGATCTAACGACAATAAGAGGTGTTACAGTTTGATTTGACTGGGTGGCAATTGCATGATCATTGTTCAGCTAATTAAGCAGCCCATCATTCAGTCAAATCCCAATCCGGTGTAGACAGAGGTAATTAATGCATGAACGGTTCTTTTGTTCTTGATTTTTGATCTGGAGTCCGGAGTAGACGGAGTACAGATTAGGCAGAGATTTATACCTAAGAGATAAACGGTAGCTGGATGAGACTTTAGAAATGGACCGGTTTACACAGAGATCCGGATTACACAGAATCCGGTTTAGACAGAGTCCACTGTATATATATATATGTATATATATATACCTGTGTGGGTTTTTTTTCCTTTTCAGGGCCAACACTGTGAGAGCTGTGCTTCGGGCTATAAACGTGAAACATTGACCGGTAGTCAGTTCGGCACCTGCGTTAAGTGTGAGTGTAACGGTCATGATGGCGGACCGTGTGACCCCCAGACCGGTGTCTGTCAGTGTACACACTTCACAACAGGAGACAGGTGTGACCAGTGTCTACCTGGTTATTATGGCAATGCTCTTGGAGGAAACCCAGGTACATGCTACTAATTTATCTTAATTTATGCTAAACCTTTATACTTACTTACGATGCTTTGCCTCCTGCTGCACCCTATATATTAACAATTCCCGTATAACAGCTAGCCCTTATATTGACTTCAGACCAAGGTGATTTTACATGTTGTTTCTACATGTATATACATTGTGGTATTACTCTCATATTATAGTCAAAATCTGTGTTGTAGTTTACCAGTCCTGGATTTATGTATACCATAATAATCTGTATAGTGTTTCTCTAGTAGGGTACACATGCCAGATTTTAATCTTTATTTTTATATTATGGAGTAGGACAATAAAAATGTACATTTTGTACTTGGAAGTGGGGTGTTCTGCCGATCACACCCCCAGTTCCTACGGGCCAGGGCCTAATTTCACAAAGATCTCTTAGGCTCTGTTAGACAACTAAGCATCCTCTTTGCAAGTCTTTTAGCATTGCACTGCGAGATTGCAAAGTTGCGACAGTTTAGTGAATTAGACCCCTGGTTGTTTTTGTAACCTTTTCTATAAAAGTGGTCAAAACGATGATGTTTCTAAGTGCCATACTGTAACAGGCATTTTTCCACCTGCAGATGACTGTCAACCGTGCATGTGTCCCGGTGATGTGGTAGCAAATGAGGTGAATGTATTTGCTTCAACGTGTGAGCTGGCACCTGCAGGACAGCCAAGTCCACTCTGTCACAACTGTTCTGTGGGTCACACCGGCAACAGGTGCGATGTGTGTGACACCAATTACTACGGTGTTCCTAAGGACCCCCAGGTATTGTTCATTGTTTTAGTTTTGTATGCTTTGTTTGCAGAATTCCCTCCATCCCTCCTCCCCCTCCCAAAAACAAGAAGAAGAAAAAAAAGAGAGAATTTTAATTTTATTTAAATTCAGTTATATTCATTTCAGGTCAATTCAATTCAAATAAATAAAACCAATTAAGCAGTCATTAAATTAATCAATTTAAAAATGTATTGATAATTCCCTATCCACTTTTGCCCACCTCAGTATTAAATGATTTAAAAACTAAACCTACTTATAAATATCTTGGATTGCTATAAAGAGCAAAAACGCTTAACATTACAACTCTAGCCTTCAATATTAACTCCCTTTTTTATGCACCTCTCCCAATCCAAATATGTACAGACTTGCATAGGCATACAAAGATGCCAGAAACTGATGGGGTTGGAGTTTGCTCAGCTACATGTATATTAATTAACCTTTCAACTGCAGTGAGACTAATGCATAATCTTCAGATGGGGAGTGGGGTTGAGGCAGTGCCCTTCTACCTGCATGTCTTAGTATTTGACTGTGGTATGTGCTGTCCTGTCTAGGAGATTGCTTATAAAAGATCCCTTTCTGCTAATGGAAAAATTAGTAGGTTTTTCTCTACATGTACCTGCACATCCAATGTTATGACTTAGTATTTGACTGTGGTATGTGCTGTCCTGTCTAGGAGATTGCTTATAAAAGATCCCTTTCTGCTAATGGAAAAATTAGTAGGTTTTTCTCTACATGTACCTGCACATCCAATGTTATGACTTAATATTTGACTGTGGTATGTGCTGTCCTGTTGGTAGGAAAGTGCTTATAAAAGATCCTTTGCTGCTAATGGATTAATAAATCAATCTGCTCTAGTGGTGTTGTTAAACAAAACAAACTTTAACTTTATTAAGTATTTGAATTATAAAGACTATATGAAACTTATTGATTTCGACCCAACAAATGTAGCTAATCAGTTTGCCTCTGTTGACAGATCATTCCAGCCAGTGCTCCACTGGTGTAACAAAGGCCGTGGTATGTACTATCCTGTCTGTGGGATGGTGCGTATATAAAAGATCCCTTGCTGCTAATCGGAAAGAGTAGCTCATGAAGTGGCGACAGCGGGTTTCCTTTCTCAATATCTGTAGGGTCCTTAACCATATGTATGATGCCATATATAACATAAATAAATGTGTTGAGTGCGTCGTTAAAGAAAACATTTCCTTACTTCCTGTTTACAGAACAACAATGGTAGGTGTGTTCCGTGTGTTTGCAACAGTCGTGCCGACACCTGCAACTCTACAACGGGAAACTGTATAAACTGCACGCTCAACACCGAAGGCAAAGAGTGTGAAATCTGTGCACAGTCTTATTTTGGAGACGCCATGAGGGGGACCTGTAAACGTAAGTCAGTTGTTACATTAAATATAGGGCCAAAATTTACAAAGCCTGTGTATGTCTTTAACGTGTTTAACTACATATGTACATACATTTACAATGCTTAAACACCTACATGTACATTTAAGAAAAACAGACTTTTTAAATTTGGTTGATAGTCTTTAATGATAGTTGGTAGATGTAGTTATGTTTACAAATCCTGTTTTTGTTTTACATATGTACAACTACAGACATTTGCAATGCTTAAAAACCTGCATTTAAGAAAAAACAGGCTTCTTAAATTCGGTCGATAATAGTCTAGGGAGTTATGTTCATTTTTTGAAGGTTGCATTTTTTTTTGCTCAAGTTAATAAAATTTTGGTCATATGTTTCCATGACCTACCTGAACTAGAAATCCATTGGTAGCATTTTTTCTGACCACTATCATGTCAGCCATCTTGAAATTCAAAATGGCCGTCATTTTCATATAATTTCTTTATATGTCTCCACTCCCATTTAACATAGAAACATATTTTTGGTGTCTGTTTAAACATATTATGTTAGTGAATTAAAATATTTTTTTAATTATTCATCTCACATGGCAACCATCTTGAAATTCAAAATGGACGTCATTCCATTATATTTTTTCTCTATCTTTACTCCCATTAAACACAGAAAAATAATTTTGGTATCAGTTTACATCTATGAGCTTTGATGATTATTTTGTAAAAAGGAAAATTGTCTGATCTTGGCAGCCATCTTGAAATTCAAAATGGCTACCACATTAATAAAAAAAAATTCAAATATCTCAACTCCCGGTTAACGTGGAAACATAATTTTTTGTCCATGTACATTTCTGTATTCCATGCATTGGATGGTTTTCATTTATATAGTCATTGAATCATGAAAACAATCTTAAAATTCAATATGGCCGCCATTTTAATACATTTGTCTTATATCTCAACTCATGGTTAATAGAGAAACACAATTTTGTTGTCTAGATGTATATTTCAGTGGTCAATGAATATAATGCTTTAGATTTATAGTCATCCAATTATGGCAAACATCTTAAACTTCAAAATGGCAGCCATATAGAAATTCAAAATGGCCACCAAGGTAATCATTTGGTAAATACTTTTTCTCCTAGTCTACATACAAGTGCAACTTTTGTGTTCATTAGTACATTTTAGTGACCTCTTTGTATGGTTCATCACCGATTCCAACCTGACTTCGGTGTTACTTATATATGGAGCTTTCGTGAATACATTGAATTCTCTTTATTGATGTCCACCATCACCAATTGTCCTGTTCAATTACAGCATGTACATCTGGTAATCCGAGTCTGTCTCTTGAATCAGTCTTGATACAGTTCATTATACAATGTTTACAGGTTGATCTGGTTGTGTATCCTAATGGTGATAAAACCCCAACAGTCTGTGTCTTTGATGTAGAAATCCACCTCATTGCCTGGCCCGATCATTATCACATCATGGCCTGCAATAGTTTTCGATATCGTAGCGCTCAGATAGCTTCGAAAATGTATAGCCTGGTTAGTGGAAATATCTGTCATCTTTCATAAATATTATTGTGTAAAAACATTTTTTACACCCATGTAACCATCTAATAGCGAATCAATGCATGCAGGAAATGCTTCTGTTCACTGACAATATATATGGCAGATTAGAAGTGAATTTCTGCACCAGACACAGACTTAGTTCTTATCCTGAGAAGATCACACACACTGATCCCACTAATTACCGTATTGGTACAGACGTAAGTCGCAACCAGATCAACATGCAACTAATTGTTGATGAACTGGGTTCAGAAAGAAAATCAACGTTACCAGGGTTGCATGTAGTAACTGGATGTGACACAACAGGACAAATTGATGGTATATGCAAACAAATGTTATTGAATATATTCGGGAAAGCTCCACTGGCTATAACTGAAGCTCTTAGCGAGCTTGGAATTACTGATGAATCATACAAAGAGGTCAGTACTTCATGGTACTAAGCTCAATGGTCATTTGTACAATTGATGCAGCTATTTTGAGAGGATAGAAGTTCATGACACCATCACCAAACTAAAGTGTGGAAGCATATCTCCAAGCAAATATCCTAGCTTAGGATTCTATGCTACATCCAGTGATCTAGACCCATGGTTGGATCAAGGAGGATATATTTGTAAATGCGGTTGAAGGTGCAAGCTGCACCAGAGGCTGTGATAGAACTGATCAGATGCAACTGTGGTATCAGTAAGTGTTCAGGTAGATGAACCTGTAATGTACAGAACTCAAGTGGTGATGATTGCTGCAATACACATGCCATTACAGACGAAGTAGATGCCTAATCAGGGGTCACAATGGAAAATAATTAATTTTGGTCAATTTTCAAATACATGTATGTAGGATATTTCTTTAGAACTTATTAGCCAGATACTAAATGGGTGAGTGCTGCTAATGTGTCATTGTGAATTACAGTTAGCAATTGGTCTGTTCCTCTGTTTCATTAGTTTAAAATCTAGAACATGAAAGTCATTAGTAATGCAATATTTTAATTATTTCACATAAAATGTATGTGGACTAGGAGGAAAAGTATTTGCCAAATGATAAAACTGGTGGCCATTTTTAAATCTCCATATGGCAGCCATTTTGAATTTTAACGTGGTCCCATAACTGGAGGATGGTTATAAAAATGTCACCCTTTAATTCATTGATCCTAAAAATGTACAGACAAAAATAATTGTGCTTCTGCCTTAACCGGAAGTTATGATATATGAAAAATACATTAAAATGGTGGCCATTTTTAATTTCAAGATGGCTGCCATGATTGGATGACCATAAAAATGTCATCAATAAATTCATGGCTACATAAATGTACATATAGACAAAATATATTGTGTTTCTATGTTACCCGAGAGTTGAGATATATGGAAAAATATATTAAAATGGTGGCCATTTTGAATTTCAAGATGGATGCTTATAGGTCAGACAACAATTTTTGTTTTCACAACTTCATTCACTGAGCTCATAATTGTAAACAGATACCTAAATTGTTGTTGTGGGTCAACTTTGAGTTAATGTATATATATATATATATATGAATGTTTAATTGGTGGCCATCTTGAATTTCAGAGATGACTGAAAAAAATGCTACCAATGGATTTCTAATTCTGGATAGTCTTAAGAATAAAAAGAAATAAATTTTATTGACTTGAGCAAAAACAAATGCAAATTTACATAACTGCCTGGACTAATAGTCTTTAATGATAGTTGGTTCTTATATAAAATTGCGGAGGGATTCTGGCAAAAATTTTGTTTCTTAATAGAAATAGAAAGCTAATTTCTTTTCATATTATAGTCACATGAATTTATCTTCTAAATATCAGGGATTGAAATAGGAAATAAAATATGGCCTGTTATTTAAAAAAAAAAATAGTAAGCCAGACAAAATATGTCCTAAGAAAAATGGCCTGCCAGATATAAATCGGCATACATACATGTACATGTAGTATGTGAAATATTAGGATCTGTGAGATGTATTATAGAGCATTATGGAATTAAAATATAGCACAAATAGAAGCTAATTAGCAGCAGATGAGATTATTGTACATAATCTGCCTCTTCACAAATGGGGGTGAGGCGTAGCCCAGTGATACAGCACTCGCTTGATGCACTGACGGTTTGGGATCAATCCCCGTCAGTGGGCCCATTGCACTATTTGTCACTCCAGCCAGTGCACCACGACTGGTATATCAAAGGCCGTGGTATATACTACCCTGTCTGTGGGATGGTGCATATAAAAGATCCCTTGCTGCTAATTGAAAAGAGTAGCCCATGAAGTGGCGACAGCGGGTTTCCTCTCTCAATATCTGTGTGGTCCTTAACCATTTGTCTGACGCCATATAACCATAAATAAAATGTGTTGAGTGCGTTGTTAACTAAAACATTTCTTTCTTTCTTCACAAATTACCTGTGATTTTGGGGGTCTTGACGTCTGTTGTGTCCAAAACATTACCGCAACTTCAACATCTCACAGCTGCTAATAACTCAGCGACTTGAGCGGACTTAATCCTTTTGTAACGTGATGGCGCACTGCACTCTGCTAATTAAATAACGTCATCGACATGACGGCACTCTACTCTCCGCTATTACTATACTACCTACTACAGCTGCCTTAGTCTGCTGCGTAAACACCCCTAATAGTATAATGTACATACACCATGCAGTGGCGGATCCAAAAAATCCATTTGATATGAGGCAGAATGCCAGTGGAACTTTGGGGAGGTTTGGAGGGGATTGTGAAAAAAATGAAAATTAATATATTATAAAATTATAACTGTCGCAAAATGTAGGAGGGTCCCGGGTGCCTGGGGTCCCCTTAGATCTGCCTCTGCCATGACATAATTAGTAATTACTGCCCTTTATAATCTTAAAAACCTTCTCTTTTCTCTTTTGACCTCCCCCGAACAGCTTGTAATTGTGAAGCGTCTGTTGGTTCTACTGGAGAATGCGACCACAACAATGGCCGGTGTACGTGCCGGCCGAATGTTATTGGCTTCAACTGTGACCGGTGTGTTAATCTCGCCTTCAACTACAGCAGCGGCGTCGGCTGTACAATGTGCGACTGTGACGTGAACGGAGCCATTGTTCTCAGCTGTGATGGGGTGAGCAGTAGCATTATCTTTCTGTCGGATGTCATGAGCTTACATGGTAAATAGTGTAGGACAGAGATATTAAAACCAGCCCTAAGTTCAGCCAGCAGATGTTTCACCAACGTTCGCAGACTTTTTGATTGGTTCCCAATGTGGCCATTTGGTGTTACTGTGAAGTGCATAAACCAGTCTAGCAGACATTGTTTTTTTCTCTGACTGGCTGAACTCAGTTCAGATCTTTTTAAGCTACAGTTTCTCTTATTTTGAAAGAATAATCTACACATGTAGCATAATATATGGAGTTTTCTTCTCTTTTTTTTCTTTTTCAAATAAAAAATTATAAAAGGTTTTTTCTATTTGCCCCATATGTTAAGTTGTATATGCATGAAACTGATCCTTGTGTTATGAAAACAAAGCCATTTTCTCAGCTATATCAATACAATTGGGCAAAAAGCAATCATCAAAAATTTACCTCATGTTTACTTGGAATAACACTGAGCTGGATTTAACGTCATGCCACCAACCACTAACCTATTTCTCGTTCCAGCCAGTGCTCCACAGCTGGTGTAACAAAGGCCATGGTATGTACTATCCGGTCTGTGGGATGGCACATATAAGAGATCCCTTGCTGCTAATCGAAAATAGTAGCCCATGAAGTGGCGAAAGCGGGTTTCCTCTTTCAATATCTGTGTGGTCCTGACGCCATATAACCGTAAATACAATGTGTTGAGTGCGTCGGTAAATAAAACATTTCCTTCCTTCCTTCCAACCACTAACAATTAACAACTAACCCACTGTCCTGGACAGACTGAAGTGTGTGCCAAGGACAGCGTGCTTGAACCTTAATTGGATATAAGCTCGGAAATAAGTTGAAACAAATGAAACATCATGCCAACAAGTTTACTGATATGACATCATGCAAGTTTATGGTTATCACATATGATAGCCTATTTAATGATGCTTTGCTTTGTTTTTGTTTTTTTCTTTAAAACACAGGCAACTGGCCAGTGTAGCTGTCGGAGTCATGTGATTGGTCGTCAGTGCAATATTTGTGAGGCCACCTACTGGAAGCTGAATCCAGCAACAGGATGTGATGGTTTGTAGCTCACTACTGTTACATGTGTAAACACTGACAGCATTTTGTCTAATATAACTTTATATTCAAAATATTCAAACAGCTAGGCAGCCACCTGTATATGTAGTGTATGTCTTTTCAGTTTTATAGAAAAGCATTCAGGCCAGTAGCTACATGTACTTCATTATCTTGTCATTTGAATAGAAAACCATTGAAGCCTGTAGCTTATTTAATATCTTGTCATTTGAACAGAAAAACATTGAAGCCTGTAGCTTATTTAATATGTTGTCATTTGAACAGAAACACATTGAAGCCTGTAGCTTATTTAATATGTTGTCATTTGAACAAAAAAACCCATTGAAGCCTGTAGCTTATTTAATATGTTGTCATTTGAACAGAAAACCATTGAAGCCTGTAGCTTATTTAATATGTTGTCATTTGAACAGAAAAACATTGAAGCCTGTAGCTTATTTAATATGTTGTCATTTGAACAGAAACACATTGAAGCCTGTAGCTTATTTAATATGTTGTCATTTGAACAAAAAAACCCATTGAAGCCTGTAGCTTATTTAATATGTTGTCATTTGAACAGAAAACCATTGAAGCCTGTAGCTTATTTAATATGTTGTCATTTGAACAGAAAAACATTGAAGCCTGTAGCTTATTTAATATGTTGTCATTTGAACTAAGAACATTCAAGCCATTATGATCTTGTCATTTGAACTAAGAACATTGACGCCATTATGATCTTGTCATTTGAACTAAGAACATTGAAGCCAGTAGCTTATTTAATATCGTCATTTGAACTAAAAACATTCCAACCAGTAGCCTATTTAATATCTTGTAATTTGAACAGAAAAACATTGAAGGCAGTAGCTCATTTAATATCTTGTCATTTGAACAGAAAAAACATTGAAGCCAGTAGCTTATTTAATATCTTGTAATTTGAACAGAAAAACATTGAAGCCAGTAGCTTATTTAATATCTTGTAATTTGAACAGAAAAACATTGAAGGCAGTAGCTTATTTAATATCTTGTCATTTGAACAGAAAAGCATTGAAGTCAGTAGCTTATTTAATATATTGTCATTTGAACAGAAAAACATTGAATCCAGTAGCTTATTTAATATCTTGTCATTTGAACAAAAAAACATTGAAGGCAGTAGCTTATTTAATATCTTGTCATTTGAACAGAAAAACATTGAAGGCAGTAGCTTATTTAATATATTGTAATTTGAACAGAAAAACATTGAAGCCAGTAGCTTATTTAATATCTTGTAATTTGAACAGAAAAACATTGAAGGCAGTAGCTTATTTAATATCTTGTCATTTGAACAGAAAACCATTGAAGCCTGTAGCTTATTTAATATGTTGTCATTTGAACAGAAAAACATTGAAGCCTGTAGCTTATTTAATATGTTGTCATTTGAACTAAGAACATTCAAGCCATTATGATCTTGTCATTTGAACTAAGAACATTGACGCCATTATGATCTTGTCATTTGAACTAAGAACATTGAAGCCAGTAGCTTATTTAATATCGTCATTTGAACTAAAAACATTCCAACCAGTAGCCTATTTAATATCTTGTAATTTGAACAGAAAAACATTGAAGGCAGTAGCTCATTTAATATCTTGTCATTTGAACAGAAAAAACATTGAAGCCAGTAGCTTATTTAATATCTTGTAATTTGAACAGAAAAACATTGAAGCCAGTAGCTTATTTAATATCTTGTAATTTGAACAGAAAAACATTGAAGGCAGTAGCTTATTTAATATCTTGTCATTTGAACAGAAAAGCATTGAAGTCAGTAGCTTATTTAATATATTGTCATTTGAACAGAAAAACATTGAATCCAGTAGTTTATTTAATATCTTGTCATTTGAACAAAAAAACATTGAAGGCAGTAGCTTATTTAATATCTTGTCATTTGAACAGAAAAACATTGAAGGCAGTAGCTTATTTAATATATTGTAATTTGAACAGAAAAACATTGAAGCCAGTAGCTTATTTAATATCTTGTAATTTGAACAGAAAAACATTGAAGGCAGTAGCTTATTTAATATCTTGTCATTTGAACAGAAAACCATTGAAGCCTGTAGCTTATTTAATATGTTGTCATTTGAACAGAAAAACATTGAAGCCTGTAGCTTATTTAATATGTTGTCATTTGAACTAAGAACATTCAAGCCATTATGATCTTGTCATTTGAACTAAGAACATTGACGCCATTATGATCTTGTCATTTGAACTAAGAACATTGACGCCATTATGATCTTGTCATTTGAACTAAGAACATTCAAGCCATTATTATCTTATCATTTGAACTAAGAACATTGACGCCATTATGATCTTGTCATTTGAACTAAGAACATTGAAGCCAGTAGCTTATTTAATATCGTCATTTGAACTAAAAACATTCCAACCAGTAGCCTATTTAATATCTTGTAATTTGAACAAAAGAACATTGAAGGCAGTAGCTCATTTAATATCTTGTCATTTGAACAGAAAAAACATTGAAGCCAGTAGCTTATTTAATATCTTGTAATTTGAACAGAAAAACATTGAAGCCAGTAGCTTATTTAATATATTGTCATTTGAACACAAAAACATTGAAGCCTGTAGCTTATTTAATATGTTGTCATTTGAACTAAGAACATTCAAGCCATTATGATCTTGTCATTTGAACTAAGAACATTGACGCCATTATGATCTTGTCATTTGAACTAAGAACATTGAAGCCAGTAGCTTATTTAATATCTTGTCATTTGAACAGAAAAAACATTGAAGCCAGTAGCTTATTTAATATCTTGTAATTTGAACAGAAAAACATTGAAGCCAGTAGCTTATTTAATATATTGTCATTTGAACAGAAAAACATTGAATCCAGTAGCTTATTTAATATCTTGTCATTTGAACAGAAAAACATTGAAGGCAGTAGCTTATTTAATATCTTTTAATTTGAACAGAAAAACATTGAAGCCAGTAGCTTATTTAATATCTTGTAATTTGAACAGAAAAATGTTGAAGGCAGTAGCTTATTTAATATCTTGTCATTTGAACAGAAAAATATTGAAGGCAGTAGCTTATTTAATATCTTGTCATTTGAACAGAAAAACATTGAAGCCAGTAGCTTATTTAATATCTTGTCATTTGAACAGAAAAACATTGAAGGCAGTAGCTTATTTAATATCTTGTCATCAAGCCAAGATATGATGACTACATGTAGTACAATTCAGTTATGTATCAAAATCATAAGTTGGATGTGATGACTATGTAATTGGTTGAATCAGGACCAATAATTTTTTTATTTTAAAGTAATATATTGCTTGGTAATTTATTAAGTAAGCTGTCCATGGCACTACATATACATATACCTTTAACATCTGAAATAAAAGCTGACTAGACATATGTGGCAACATCACTTCACATGTTTTTCAGCCTTATTATTTAACTGCCATCACATGAAATTAACACACCAAATTACCATATTCAAATTGCATGGAAACGTAAATCTATTTTGAAACAGGACCAAAAAACATATATGGTGTTATTATCATGACGATGTTGCCAAATATAAATTAAGCACCACAAATGGAAAACAAATTTAATTAAAAAAATTAATATGACACACTAATTAATACAGTAAAAAAACCCACGAAGCTTGTAATACAATGTATGTGTTTTCTTTTAATGTAATTTGATATACATGTATTATTAATATCTTGAGTGGAAAAAAACAACTTAGCATATTTGACATTTGTTAATTAAGATAGTGAAAAAGAAAACAGTATATATGATATGAAAATGTTACTTGACATGCTATTAATTAAGAAGTGTTCTTTATCGTTGGTAGTGTGTAGTGGTATGAAAATGTTACTTGACATGCTATTCATTAAGAAGTGTTCTTTATCGTTGGTAGTGTGTAGTGGTATGAAAATGTTACTTGACATGCTATTAATTAAGAAGTGTTCTTTATCGTTGGTAGTGTGTAGTGATATGAAAATGTTACTTGACATGCTATTAATTAAGAAGTGTTCTTTATTGTTGGTAGTTTGTAGCGATATGAAAATTTTACTTGACATGCTATTCATTAAGAAGTGTTCTTTATCGTTGGTAGTGTGTAGCGATATGAAAATGTTACTTGACATGCTATTCATTAAGAAGTGTTCTTTATCGTTGGTAGTGTGTAGTGGTATGAAAATGTTACTTGACATGCTGTTAATTAAGAAGTGTTCTTTATAATTGGTAGTGTGTAGCGATATGAAAATGTTACTTGACATGCTATTCATTAAGAAGTGTTCTTTATCGTTGGTAGTGTGTAGCTGTGATTCACGGGGAACTGCAAACACAGATCCGTTCGGAACATGTGACATCGTCACCGGACAGTGTAACTGTTCTTCTGAGGCAATTATTGGACGCACATGTGACGAGTGTGCCAAGATGTCAAAAAGTAAGAATTAATCTCCATTAAAATTGGTGTAACAATTCTAAGATTTCCAAAAGTAAGAATTAATCTCCATTAAAATTGGTGTGACAATTCTAAGATTTCCAAAAGTAAGAATTAATCTCCATTACAATTGGTGTGACAATTCTAAGATTTCTAAAAGTAAGAATTAACTTCCATTAAAATTGGTGTGACAGTTCTAAGATTTTCAGAAGTAAGAATTAATCCCCATTAAAATTGGTGTGACAATTCAAAAAATTTCAAAAGTAAGAATTAACTTCCATTAAAATTGATCTGAGAGTTAAAAGATTTTAGGAATATGAATTGAACTTCATGAAAGTTCATTCAAATGCTCAAAGATATAAAATGGTAAAAATTAACTAACGTTCGTCAAAATGAAGCAAAGGTTCCAAGAAATAAAAACATAAGAATCAGTTACCTGGCCACAAGAGCCAAGCACCTTTTGTAGTTGGAGAGATGAGGACTGGAGTGTGGAGGTGGACAGCAAAAGATAATGAAAGATTGGAGGAGCTGCTAGATAGGGCAGTGTGATAAAAAGATTAAGAATTAACTAAATTTCATCATAATAAGTACAATTTCATCATAATAAGTACAATTTCATCATAATAAGTACAATTTTCCAAGATTTCTAAGTATTTGAATTATTTAAATGTTATTGAAATAAACACGCATACCCTCCCACATACACATTTCCCCCTGCATTAAGTTCAAATTATAGAAACGTTGTAGTCAAAATATCTCAGAATGTTCAAAAGAGCATTTACAATTCAAAAGATTTGTCGAGTGTGACTCCAGCTCTGTTGAATTATATTAATAATTTTTATATTACCCCCATCTCCACTCAAACATTATCTCTAGTGGACCTGAAGAAAGGTAACAGTATATTTTTAACATTTGGAAGATAACCAATGTTTTCTGTCTATTATAAAGAAAGTCACATCATAAATATCCATGCATTATGTTAATATTCAAATATTGTAGTGTTTGTGAATATTCATGAATCAATTTGGTCGGTGTGTTTAAAACTAAATTGTTTCTCTTTCAGAAAGCTACTCATTTATCCGCACATTTGTTATTGGTAAGTTCCAATTCAATTTCTTCTTACATTTGACATTTCTAGTAGAGTTCATCTTGTTACCATTACTTCTCAAAACATCACTAACATCCCTTGCTACTAATGGAAAAATTAAGCAGGTTTCCTCTCATTACCAAATGTTTGACATCTAATAGCTGATGATTAATAAATCAATGTGCTTCATTGGTGTCGTTAAACAAAACAAACTTTAACTGTTTTTTATTATTTCAGGTGCCTATCCTGACTGCGTTCACTGTGGAGAATGTTTCGACAGCTGGGCAGGGAAGATTGACAGTATTTACAATAATCTTATACAGCTCGATGTGAAAGCCAAAGAAATTTGGAAGCATTACAGTAAGAACAGGCTTTTTATAGTGTTATTATAGGCTGTTTATAGTGTTATTATAGGCTTTTATAGTGTTATTATTGTTTCAAAGCTAAAACAATATACACTCGGTACAAACATAAAATTTATTTACTTTTTTGCTTTCATCATGATTTGGGCCAATTGTTTCAGCAGCATCCTGCTTTCTTCATGAGGGGATTACAGTTCTGTGTTATATCTACATATACATGATATCCATCTCTACTCATGATAGAATCTCTAACGTGCATCATTTGAAAATGAAATGTATCAATTTGATGAAAATAAGATAACGTCTCATAAAAGACCCATTTTTGCCTTAATAACTCGGTTTATTTCTAATCCCTAGAATTCTGCAATTCCACAATTTAGACTTTTTGATTCCAACTTTTCGATAACAAATAAGAAAAATTACCAGTTCTCATTGGCTAATAAATTCTTTTGTCTCGAAGACTATTTTGGCAAGCCAACGCAAAAAATCAATGTCACAAAAGTTTTTTAAATCTATTTAATTCATTGTTCGAAACCCTGTAAGAATAATACAGCATAAATGGTAGCATGCAGTTAATTTAATTTAAGATATTTTTAATAATATGCATTGGGTAATAATGATGTTTTTCTTTAATATAGTGTATTAAAGTGGCAATCATGGGTATGTTGTTCTTATTTGGCTTAACCATTTAAAACCATTTCAAATAAACCATCAACCATTGCTATCAATCACCATTCATCGATATCATTTGGCTATACACAGGTATAGTACATAAAACCCCCGAAGCCTACACTCATGGATAACACATAAGTTTTAGGTTGGGATCCATTGGAAGGGTGCACACCATCACCTCCAAACTTCAAGGTACCATGAAAACCATCTATATAGAGAATAACTAGTTAATGACGTACGATATTGGCTTTATCCTGTGGAGGTAAGAATGGGAAACTTCTCATTCAGCCTGAACAAGATAAAGCCAATATTTGCTAAGTCATTAACAAGTTATTATATTTATCCTGCAGACCATAAAAATTAATGGGAAAAGCTATTATTTCTGTTATTTCAGCTACATTGTACGATGACCTAGAAGTCAAATGAGCGATTTTGTAATGTAGCTATGCGTGTGACATCACTTGAGTGATGTCAAAAGTCATATTCTGCCTCTATACGTTTATGACTTTGCTTTATCCGTCAGCATAATCTGTCAGTAGAAACAGTGGTTGCAAGATTAATAATCTGTTTTAGTGTAGGCTACTTTGGAAGGAAGGAAATGTTTTATTTAACAACGCACTCAACACATTTTATCTTCAGATATATGGTGTCAGACATATGGTTAAGGACCACACAGGCTACTTTGGAATACCATTATTTCAATTTGAAGAAGCATCCTGCTGCTTCTGCTCAGTTTATTAAAAATTGTAGCTGTGTTTTTATTTTTTGTTTTTTCATTAATAACTGATCCTATAATATGATGAGACAAGCTTATAACTTTTAACCTCATCAATATTTAACACCAGATAACCAGGATGCTGAGGGTGTCCGACGGGCTCTGGAGGAAATTAAAACAAACATAGCCAACGCGGAGCTCTCTATTGAGAAGGCTGAGAACGTCTCGAAGGAACTCAGTCTACTGCATGGTGACCTCCAGCAGGTCAGTATTTTGTACCATAGGTTCACTAACACCAAATCAATTCCCATTGCCAACAGCAGGGGACAATATTTTGAAATCTGAGGTAACCGGAAGTTGGTTCACGTGGTTTTTACCTAGGTAACCAATTGTTCGGTTACGTGAATTATCTTTGCGTAACCCATGGGTTATCTGATCGGTTACCTCAAAATTACGTTGAAATTATATTTTAAATACATAGTTTTTAGCTGAAATATAAAGTTAAAACAAATACAAAAGAAAACATTTAAAAAAAAAAAAAAAATTGTCTTTAATGCTTGCTAAAGTTAACAATATTATAAAAGAACTGAATATTAGCCCCAGTACTGAAACAAAATACAGGGGCATAGCCAGAAATATTCTTAGAATTACGCACGCCAAAGGCATGCCCGAGCAGGGGGATTCGGGGGGCCTCACTCTGTGAAAATTTTGAAACTCAGGACGCTTGTAGATGCATTTTTGAAAATCTTTTTTCGAGTCAATTTTAAGAGGTCTATTTTATAGAACAATTACAGACAGCCTCGACCTATTCCCGGATTTTGTTTTTGAATTACGCACATGCGTACTGTGCGTAATGGGCGGTACGCCTTTGAAATAGATAAATACTCATTTGTAGGGATTCCTTTTTGTGATTTGCAGTGGCTATGCTACTTTCACTTCATCGATGGTACTTATATACTTTGGATTCCTGTTTATGTTAAAACTGTTTTTAACATATGTAAAATTCTAGCCAATCCAATAGTATGTCTACATATATTCCTTTAGAGATAAAATAGCAGCAGAAAATTTAGCCGTCCCAAGCGGTCCGAGCACATTTCTTTAAAACTGTTTTAAAACTGTAGACTGGTCGCAAGTTACAACTGTTGCAATATAATGTTGTTTACTGGTTTGCTGCGCATCAAGTATCTAAAAATCAGTCTAAAACATTTGTCGGAATACCAGTAGTATGTCTGCATGAATAAACTTCCTGTAATCGTGAAGTTTGCAAGTTTTAATTTCTGAATGTTTACAGGTCATGACGTAACCGATTTGCGGTTCGCGTAAATTTAACTTTGCGTAACCGACACGCGAACAGAACGGCGGTTCGCGTGAAATATTGTGCCCTGCAACAGTGTTAACAGGAAGAAGGAACGCAAATGTTTTATTTAACGACACACTCAACACATTTTATTTACGGTTATATGGCGTCAGACATATGGTTAAGGATCACACAGATATTGAGAGAGGAAACCCACTGTCGCCACTTCATGGGCTACTCTTTTCGATTAGCAGCAAGGAATCTTTTATATGCACCATCCCACAGACAGGGTAGTACATACCACAGCCTTTGTTACACCAGTTGTGGAGCACTGGCTGGAACGAGAAATAGCCCAATGGGCTCACAGACAGGGAATCGATCCGAAATCGATCACACATCAAGCGAGCACTGTATCACTGAGCTAGGTCCTGCCCCCCATAATGCTAACAGTTTTTAATGACTAATTATAAGCTTATAAGCTGTATAGCAGCCCATCCAGGCTCCATGTCATATACAGAACTCTCTGGCAAAGTCAAAATTGCAGGGCTCCAACTTAAGAATTTATTACAGAAATTTTAAAATGTTTTTCCCATAGCCAAAATGCTCACCGCCAGCAATTTTGAGCCTGCCTACAGCAATTTTGAGCATGCCTACAGCAATTTAAAATTGGTCCCTGGCCTACAGCAATTCATATTGTAACAAAAGAAAAAAAAAAAAATGTTTTATTTAACAACGCACTCAACACATTTTATTTATGGTTATATGGCATCAAACATATGGTTATAGACCACACAGATAATGAGAGAGGAAACCTGCTGTTGCCCCTTCATGGGCTACTCTTTTCGATTACCAGCAAGGGATCTTTTGTATGCACCATCCCACAGACAGGGTAGTACATACCATGGCCTTTGCTATGCCAGTCGTGATGCACTGGCTGGAACGAGACATAGCCCAATGGGCCCACCGACAGGGATCGATCCTAAACCGACCGCGCATCGAATGAGCACTGTATCACTGGGCTACATCCCACCCCATTGGCAGTAGCTCTCTAAATGGAACCTCTCTAAACCGGAAACCTCTTAAAACGGGTCTTGTTACTTGATCCCATGGGTGACCAGTTTAGAGGGTTTCACTGTATACATATTTAAATGTATTCATATATCTATATCTATGTAAAGGTCCACCTCATTAAAAAATCCTAAACTGTTCACTCTCGGTCATTACTTTTTAGTCTTCTTTCTACATACTGGTAACAGGTGCTGATCAAAGCCAACAATTTGGATCGTGAGTTGGATGTTCTGCAACAAGAACGGGACAGTGCAAACAGAGACCTGTCGACCAGTTCAGCATTCACCGGGGTATTCCAGACCGACGCAGGAGTCATCCTTTCAGAGAGTGAACTCGTCAACAAAGTTAACTCTCTCAAACAACATACCGAAGCGTCCTACCAAATGGGTAACAGCTCCTGGACGAAAATCAAGAGTCTGTCGTTCCTCGTTGGGTCGGCGGATGAGAGCGTCAAGCTGCTGCACAGCCGGGTGAGCACGGCAATGTTGGTGCTGTCCATGGCGATGACCACATACAGGTCGGCAAAAAGCATCTACGAAGGAACATATCTGAATGGTTTCAAGAGCAACGAGAACACCATAGCCCAGGGAATGGCGGCATATGCTGCAGCGATGGTAGAACTGAACAGGATTAAAGGCGTACTGGGGCAGATTCAGACACAGACCGCGCAGGCGAACGCAATGATGACATCGGCCGTAGAACTCGCCCGTCAGAAGAGGTCTTCTCTTGAAGAGGCGCTGAGACAAAGTCAGGGTGCCAAGGTGATTGCAGATGCTGCTGTGATGTCGGCACAGAATGCAGAGGCGTCTGTCAATGTTTTCAAGGTAAACAGGTTTGGTCAAATTCAGTTGATTGCAATAGTATTTTAAGTACAGTTCAGTGCAAGGTAAAGGGCATAGTTTATTAGTCTCCCACCGGTCCAACCAGATGGGACTATAGGTTTCATCTCCATCCTTCCGTCCATCCGTCCGTCCGTCCGTCAGTCAGTTTCTCTGTTCCACATATAGTTTTCCTGATGTTTGTTTTTAAAGAATGCCTTGAGATATTGAGCTAACATTTTATGTATAGCTTTAACATGTACTGTTACAGATCAGGTTTGACTTTCATGGAGATTTACCCATTTTTGACAGAGTTATGGCCCTTGACTTTAGGAAATACAAAAATTTCTTTTCCGGACTTTGTTTTTGCAATGCCTCAAGATATTTTGCAATGCCTATATGTATTGTATATATTAATTATATTATACACACATGAGTAGGTATTGTTATGGATAAGAAAATGGTGGCAAACACTGAATATTTCTGGAGAGGGAACACGAGTTTACAAATGGCATCTACTATGTTCCAAGGTATACTAATATACATGTATATGACTCTCTATCCCAGATACGCCACACCCTGTTGACAAAGGTTGGAAATACAATGTATGTTGAAAACAAAAAAGTGTTTACGCTGTATGCAGGGCTCAAACTTTAGAATTTGTCTCTCACGGCAATTTAAAAAGAAAATTCCAATGGTGAAACAGCCAACCGACAGCAGTTTGCAGCAAATACACATGATTAAAGAGTTATTTTGCTGTATGTAGACATATTTCAAATGTGCAAATGATAAATATTGGCAGATAATGTACACCAGGTGTATACACTTTGCCATTGTTGAGGAACTTTGCTGATGGCACAAAAGTGCCGTCGGTGATGCTCTCTGCCTACACAATTTATATCTCAACGACGCCAATTGTTGTCGGTGCCATCGTTAAGTTTGAGCCCTGCTGTATGACCGTATATTTACAGTACTGATTGATACATTGTGTTTATTTTCAGTCTGAAGCAGAGAAAACCAAGGAAGACCTGACGGTTGCCTTCAGGAAGGTTGTGGAAGGATCCGTGTCACTGCAAGAGGTTGTGAAGCAGATGGCGAATATCACCACTCTTGTCAACACCATTCTCAACCTGAAGTTACGGCCCTTGTCCGACATGGAGACCATTACAAATGACATTCGGAACGCACCAATTTCAAACACTGACGTCACAGCAATCAACACTAAAGCTCAGCAAGCTTTAGTCACCGCACAGAAGTCTCTGAATGACACACAGAAAGCTATGTGAGTCTAGATGGGTTGTGGCAGTATCATGTCTATAGAAATGACTATAGAGTCAGTGTCATTTAAGTATTGGAACCGGCCTCGGTGGCGCAGTGGTTAAGCCATCGGACTACAGACTGGTAGGTACAATGTTCACAGCCAAGTACCGGCTCCAACCCAGAGCGAGTTCTTAAGGGCTCAGTGGGTAGGTGTAAGGCCACTACACCCTCTTCTCTTTCACTAACCAACTAACCAACTAACAACTAACCTACTGTCCTGGACAGACAGCGCAGATAGCTGAGGTGTGTGCCCAGGACAGCATGCTTAAACCTTAATTGGATATAAGAATGAAAATAAGTTGAAATGAAATGAAATAAGCATCAGAATACATACTGTATCACCACCCAGGTATTGGATCATGATCTATCATCAACGTCCCTAACTGCGTTATGCTTCAAATTCCGTTCACTTTGTTTTCTTGTGCACGGTTCGCGCAATCAGCATCCGATTTGTTGTCATTGGCATGTCGTTCATTTATGAGGTTTTTCTTCACAGTTCAGGAACATTTTCATAAACAATAAAGTTAGGAAAAGTAAGTATCTAAATGCAAAACTTTACAAACCCCTAAAACCATTAATTTTACTAAGTCGTACTGATATCGGGTCCACATGACTCGTAGAAATTGACTTAAAATGGAGAAAGATGAATTAACATTCGGTGCATGTCACATGACCTCACACGTGCCAGATCAACAAGGCCAAAGCATTTATTTTGTATGCTTTTTAAGACCCCTGTTGTTAGAATTTGTTTTCAATTATTACATTCAATCTGCAAAAGGTATGCTACATTTTTGTGCCTCTATTGTAGTGAATAGTATTCATAATCCATTCATAATAATTGTAAATAATTTTGAGTGTATAAGTTGTGTTAATTATGAATCAATTCATTAAAAAAATTATATTTTACAAACTATTCACTGGTATAAACGTAATGCCTATCCGTATTGACATCAAGTTTTAGTTATGTGTGTTGATAAAACGCGGACCAGACCAGAACGCTTGACAAATTGAATTTTTCCTTTTAAAAAAATGTTAAACTAAGTGTTCATCAACTGTGCATAGTTAAGAAACATATATTTTTTCATGTAGTGGCCTTAAAAATGGAAAATGACGAACCGCACATGTGTGTTACGATACTTTTTGCAAACGCATGCGCCTGAACGCTGTTAGAAACATCGCACTCTTTCCTGTTTACCCGAGGGTGTTTCACTTTTGTTTACTAGAATGGATTTGTTTTACATCCACATTGTTGATTTTTTAAAGTTAATTGATTGCAATCTATTTTGTTTCACACATCATAGCTGAAAAATGTAGAATAATATTTCCGTAAATATCGTATTCGTGTTTTTGTTGTTAGGTGAACGCAGTTTGGGCCGTCAATGGTGTACCCATAATAGTGTCACACCCCTAGCATATGTTTAGTAAAGTAATAAATTTTAACTTCAAAATCAAGATGTGCTATATTGGTGTTATTAAAATAAAACAAATTTTAACTTCTGTAAATTAAAAGTAAATGTAGTTTTTTTTGTCTTTAGGGCTGACACGTATAATAAATATATAATACATCTGTTTAGAAAATTTAATTGTTTTGCCTTAAAGTCTCTTTCTAAATTAATAGATTTGATTTGGTAACATTTTCCTTCTCTTTTAGGGAAAACATATTTAACAGATCTGCATCGTTGAGAATAGTTTTTAATCTTCATATGTTTTTGACTTGACAACAACTTTCTATTGAGCTTTCTGTTTTTATAATTTTCTAAGTAATATATCAAGGTCATGTTGACCGCCTGTCCTTTATATTCACTCTGGTTGGGGACAGGTCTTACTGTAACAGAGTTTCTGTGAATTAAAAAGAAAAAAAAACAATTCTGATTTGACAATATTCTTTGACTTCATTTAGGGATGATGTGTATATTAACAATTCTGATTTGAGATTTTTTTTGGACTTGATTTAGGGATGACTCGCGTAAAGCGCTGGAACAGGTGCAGGGAATTCGTGATAATCTTGCACAAGCCGAGACCCTTCGATCAGAGGCCCAGCAGCTGAAGACAGAGACAGACTCGTACAATACAACAGTCAATAATGCCATAACTCAGGTAGTTCAAACAAGATTACATTTACATTTCAAATTAATTTTTGTTCTTATATCCAATTAAGCAGGGGACAATATTTCAAATCTTAGGTAACCGGAAGTCAGTTCACATGAGGTTTACTTAGGTAATGGATCGTTCGGTTTAATGAACATAGTTCTCGTAACCGATGAGTTAGGCCTATCTAATCCTAAAACACTTGAACTACAAAATCTTCTGTGCTACATTGGTGGTTCAAAAACAAACTGATTTTCACTTTCATTACTGATATATGGTACATTTTAAAATGTAATTGTTCACCACGTAACTGATTGGCATTTCTCGTGATTTTAAAGTTGCATAACCATCACACGAACAGAACAACGGTTCTCGTGAAATAGTGTGCCCTGATTAAGGTTCAGTGATTAGTAAATCAGTGTGCTTTAGTGGTGTAGTTAAACAAAACAAACTGTATCTTCTTTTCTTTTTTTTGTTGACAGATAAACACGAAGGTTACGGATGCTGACACCTTATCTCAGTCCACGTCAACTGCTATCTTGTTGGTGCTAGCCGCCATTGGCACGGCCAATCAGTGCTTTACAGACAAGGATGCCGCAGCAACGGCAGCCGTCAATGCAGCGACAGCTGTTGAGAATGAGGCTCAGTCCCTTGCCAAGGTGATATACTAGAAAACACTATTTTCTTTATGTCAATCCCATATTGAATGAGGCTCAGTCCCTTGCCAAGGTGATATATTAGAAAACACTATTTTCTTTATGTCAATCCCATATTGAATGAGGCTCAGTCCCTTGCCAAGGTGATATATTAGAAAACACTATTTTCTTTATGTCAATCCCATATTGAATGAGGCTTAGTCCATTGCCCAGGTGATATACTAGTAAACACTATTTTCTTTATGTCAATCCCATATTGTGAATTATCAGGTGTTTGTTGATATTAAATTCACAATTTTGTTTTTTTATCTCAGACTTGGCTTCTGAATGTAAGGTGTAGAAAACATGTATCTTTATTTGAGTATGAGATATGAAAGTTTGTTGGGTTTTTGTTTTTGGGGAGGTTTTGTTGTTTTTGGGGGCATTACATGATTTACAAAATATTATTAGAATAAGTACTACACTAAATTGGTATATAAAGCAATTTTTATATGGAATTTTTATTTCTGAATGCAAATTCAATACTTTAAAACACTAACTGAAAACTAAAGCACCAATTTGGAATGTTTATCGACATAAACAGTCTGGGTTTTTTGTGGGTTTTTTTTTATCTCTGTCATAATTTGGGGGAATTTTACTGACAGAAAAAACAGTATTTTCAATATCTCAACTGTGGTTTCTGAATTTGAAATATTGTGTTGACAGAAACTTTTCTCTTTTTTTATCTCGAATTTCAGGGTTTTTTTTGACCACCGAAAGATAAAAAATAAATGATTGCATTCTTATTACAGAGTCATAACCAAGCAGGAAGTGTTGCAAATCTGCTTGATGAAGAATTAACGAAGAAAGATTACAGTCAACCACTGATGGATATTGATAAAGCCAACGTCCAGCTAATGGGCATCAGCAATGAGTTGAAAACTGTTCAAATGATGGCCGATCTACAAGGTCAGTTTATACCAGCACTGTTGCGCTATATTGAGAGGCATACACAATGCAATGGGTATATCACTGAGTATGTTTTGTTATAGAAATCTCAGATCATATATATGAAGCATGTGGACAAATGACATATTTGTGACAGCTGGGACTGAAAGAGGATTTTGTTGAAATTGAAAAAACAAATTGAATAACATGTTGTTTGAAACAAAAATCATAACTTGGTATTTATTGCAACAAGGGGGGTGGGACATAGTCCAGTGGTAAAGCGTTCGCTTGATGTGCAGTCAGTCTGGGATCGATCCCTGTCGGTTGTCTCATTGGGCTATTTCTTGCTCCACCCAGTGCACCACAATTGGTGTAACAAAGGCCGTGGTATGTACTATCCTGTCTGTAGGATGGTGCATATAAGAGATCCCTTGCTGCTAATCGAAAAGAGTAGCTCATGAAGTGGCGACAGCGGGTTTCCTCTCTCAAAATATCTGTGGTTCTTCACCATATGTTCAATGCCATATAACCATAAATAAAATGTGTTGAGTGCATCGTTAAATAAAACATTTCCTTCCTTCTTTATTGCAACAACACAACATTACATATAAAAATATTTTTGCACGTGCGTTGCTTGCATTCGTCTCCCTCTCCCTATAAAAGCAACTCTTTTTTTTTTCTTTCTTTGTTTCTTTCTTCAATATGCTACAATACGTAATCCTAAAAAAACACCTTGTTTTATTGCAAAAAAATAAACATTGTGGGTTTGGGGTTTGTTTGGTTCCAAATGCATTTTATTCCATCCCCCCCCCCCCCCCCCTCCCCGATAAAAAAAAAAAAATCTTCTTTCACTTTCAGTTATTACCAATATGCCATTTGTCTGTAAGCTTAAAATAGATGGTATAACAGTTCTGTAAGAAAATATACCTCTCAGTATATATTAAAAACAATAAAGTTTTGTGCAGATTTGCAGAACAGTGGCCAAATTTACAAACCTATGTAACTTTGCATTTACAGTTAGCAGGCTAGCCATACTTATACATGTGTTTGGTATCTATTTTCCTCTGAAAATTACATAATGATGGAATATGGATCATGGTAAAGACAAAAGAAAATTATTTGTGTGTATTTTGAACTCATTCTAATTATAAGAACTGTTTTATAATCATGGATTTGGTAGATCAGTTTTGAACTCATTCTAATTATAAGAACTGTTTTATGATCATGGATTCGGTAGATCAGTTTTGAACTCATTCTAATTATAAGAACTGTTTTATGATCATGGATTCGGTAGATCAGTTTTGAACTCATTCTAATTATAAGAACTGTTTTATGATCATCATTTCGGTAGATCAGTTTTGCACACAAGTGTAAATGTAACCATAAAAGTTTGTTTTGTTTAATGACACCACTAGAGCACATTTGATTTATTAATCATCGGCTAGTGGATGTCAAACATTTGGTAATTTTGACATATAGTCTTAGAGAGGAAACCCGCTACATTTTTCCATTAGTAGCAAAGGATCTTTTATATGCACCATCCCGCAGGCAGGACATCACATACTACAGCCTTTGATTTACCAGTCATGGTACACTGGCTGGAACGAGAAATAGCTCAATAGGCCCACCAACAGGGATCAATCCAAACCTGACCGCGCATCAAGCGACCGCTTAACCATAATGTAAAGCTATAATTTTTGTAAATTGTGCTCCTGATGTGCTATTAATTTTTTAATGATGTTCCAATGATCGATTCTGATAAGAAGGAAATGTTTTATTTACTGATGCATTCAGCACATTTTATTTACAGTTACATGTATATGGCGTCAGGCATATGGTTAAGGACCAAACACATATTGAGAGAGGAAACCCACTGTCGCCATGTCATGGGCTACTCTTTTCGATTAGCAGCAAGGGATCTTTTATATGCATCATCCCACAGACAGGATACTACATACCACATCCTTTGTTACACTAGTTGTGGAGCACTGGCTGGAGCGAGAAATAGCTCAATGAGTCCACCAATGGGGATCAATCCCAGACTGACTGCGCATCAAGCGAACGCTTTACCACTGGGCTACATCCCGCCCCTGATTATGATAAAAAAAAAAGAAGATCATTTGAGCTCTACCAATGTGATGACCAATTATAAAATGTTATAATCAATTGTTGCAGAAAACATTTTAACTGTATTTTTTCCTACAGTTTAAATGATTTAATTAATGTAAATGTGCTGGGGCAAATCCTCTTAATTTGTGCAAAAACAAGTGTTATTCAGACATAATGAGCTGGCCTGAAAAAAAAATTTGCACCATGTATTTCCATCATTCTGCCCACAATGTAAAAATATGTACTGATTCATTTGCAGTCCTATATAGCTGTTTGGCAGTTATTCAAATATGAATAAATGTTGTTATCCAGATTCTGGCATTTTGTTAAATTCTGGCAAACATCAGCCTGAACAAAAATGTTCAGAAGAAAGATGTTACATTTTTGTTTTATATACACTTTCCTACAACTTTTGATATACCAGTTGTGGGGAACCAGTTGGGATGTGGGAAATAATGTCACATATAAGGCATCCTTGTTTTTGGATAAAGTTCAGAACATTCAGCGTAGGTATTTGTAAGATGCAGGGATGTGAGAGCTATGCAGAAAAGTGTAAATGCGCTTTTCCATTTCATCTTAAAAAACCCACAAAACCCCCCCAAAAAACCCCAACCACAATGCACCTTTTGGCTGATGGAGACTGCCGTGCCGTGCACAAGAGTTAGATTGAAAGTAGTATCATGCGATCGCAAGTAGTATTCGTGCGTAGTACATTCCCTTGGCTGGATTTCGTCAGCTTTGCTTCAATTGGCCAGTTTTGTCCAATCCAGGATATGCTATTTGAAAGCCTTTGTTTGACTTGGGAAGAAAGAAGGTGAGCAGTAAGCGTTTTTGTTCCAGCCACTCTCACATCCCTGAAGATGCTTTGCATCACTTATATGAAAGAAAAAGTAAGAATAAATTTTTTTTTAGACATTGGGAATACAAAGTATACAGTAAAATGGATTTAAATTGCACAGCTCATAGTTGATAATTTTATTATAAAGTTAACCTATAAATGAGTGATAATGTTTGTGTGTTTTTCTCAGCGATGCTCCGTGCGTATTTGGTTCAGCGTGATGAGATGATCATCCTGGAGAACGAACTGAGTGCCCAGGAGTCGGAGCTCGACATGCTCATCCAGTCCCTGCAGCTCAACTCTCAGACATCCAAGTGTACCACCAACTGAGTGGGACGTCACAACAGTGTGCTGATATAGGCGTCGGACGATGCTGGCAACTGGGGTGCCGGTTGGGGCAAGCCCATAGGAACGATATATGGAGTGAGGGGGAGGGCACAGTCTTTAGTAACGGGGCAACAGTCTCTGGGGTTGTGGGGGGGGGGGGGAGACATTGGCTACATTTTTATCTTTATTTGTATAGAGTAGGACAAAAAACATACATTTTCATCTTTAAAAAATGTACATTTTCGTCTTTAAAAAACTTTATGGTTTTGTTCTCAAGTGTCTGGTTCCTACAAGCCTCTGGGGGTAGTTATAAATGAATTTTTAAACTTGTGGTGGTACGGCATATTCAGGCCTCCTCTGCTTCATAGTTGAGGGGGCTTTTGCACCCAGCTGCCCAACTCCCTAATCCCCACCTAGGGTTTAAGCTGGACGCCCAATATTAATAGCAGTTTGGCAAATTTGTTTATAAAATCTGTAGCCAAATTCAAGTAGCATTTCGCTAACCAGAATTATTTTGAAAAATAGCTATACACTTACAAATGACACTTTCAGCATTACGTACAATTTTTTTTCAGCATTACGTATTGTAGCACTTACTTTTTAATTATCTTTTGGGGTGAATTAGTAATAAGACATATATTCACCAAATTCATCTTTAAATTGCATTTGGCAAATGACAGCTTAAACCCTAGCCCCACCCCACCCCCACCCCCTGATTCCAACACTCATGGCTTATAATACTTGGCAGGCTTTTGCAGGAGACTGATGCTTATTGGTCATTTCTTCCAAACTCGCACGGTCTCAGTTTTATGCAATTCTCATGAAATTTCTTAAGATTAGAACATCACATATATTTCTCCCCAAAATTACCTCATATCCAGTAAAATGTTACAAAACTTCTAACAAGCAGGTATGTTAGTTTGTTTTGTTTAACAACACCACTAGAGCACATTGATAAATTAATCATCGGCTATTGGATGTCAAAAACAAGAAGGTATATATATGACAACTTAATATTTTGCTTTATTAATAAGATTAATTTATTATTTTTTACAATAGGAACAAATTGCCAGGTGAAAAGCACTTAATGCTGTCTGATGTACAATCACAGGTATATTTAGGATTAGTTCTTTGGATCTTCAGTTTACTAAATTTGAGATTGATTTTGTTTTTATATCATTTGTAAAATAGTATCACTTTGTAAAAATGTTAAATTGTGAGAAATCGATTACCCAGTATTCTGTAAGACTGGAGTACATGTATATGCCTTTGTCAGAGAGCCGATGATATGTAGATTTACATGTCAGTTTTTCTCTTTCCACAAACTCTGCAATTGAGCGAGCAACACACAATTGTTTCTGTTCATAATGACAGAACAGGCTTATATGACTGCACTTAAAATTATTTACTGATGATCAAAAGAAAGTATACCGAAAGATTTCGATATGAAATTGCCCATTTTAGCACTAGAGCTGTTTGTGAACTGTAATATTCACATTTGATGGTAATAATTGTGTATACTAGCGATGAAATGTATAACTGTTATTCCGCAATATAACTTTGGGAACAAATATGTGTCGCAATATTTTACTAGAGTCACATGTATGTTTTCAAACAAAAACTACCAGTTCTTGGCGTCGTGGTTAAGCCATCGGACATAAGACTGGTAGGTACAGGGTTCACAGCCCGGTACTGGCTCCCACCCAGAATAAGTTTTAACCACTCAATGGGTAGGTGTAAAACTACTACACCCTCTTCTCTCTCACTAAAAACTAACAATTAACCACTAACCCACTGTTCTGGACAGACAGTCCAGATAGCTGAAGGGTGTGTGTGCCCAAGACAGCGTACGGTACTTGAAACTTAATTGGATATCAACATGAAAATCAGTTGAAATGAAATGAAATATTTGACAGGTGTATCATTTTATTAAGTTAAACAAAGTGTACATAAAATTAGAGCACTTTATAAACTCTAATAATTGATAATTGGTCTTTGTAGCATATTGTGGTATGTATTGCAATTCAGATTCCTGTATCACAGTATATCACAATACAAACATTTTGGTAATACCCATCAATAGTGTATACTGTGTTCACATTTCGCCAAATGATTATACTTTTAAAATACAAAACTTGTATTGTGTTATTTTTACGGTCTCTAAAAAAGTGATCGATACACTTTCTTTTGATCGTCACTTTAGTTTTAAGATCTATTTCATCTTGTGTAATATTGTGTAATATAGTCTTAGTATTGAACTCCTTTTTTTATTAAAAGTCTGAATTTAAATTAAGATATTAAAAAGACAGTTGTATTACATTTAAAATAGTTCAAAAATAATCACTTAGATTTAAGAATGAAGTCTTAATTCATTCATTAATTTGAGCTATTTTAAATTTCTTTTGTAGATTTGAATACAATAACTTTAATCTTCTGGTTCAAAATTATATTGTTTTTTAAATTTCCATACACATTTTTCAGTTTAGTTCAGTAATAACAATAATAGCTAGTTTCACAAGTTTCAGTAATTTTAATATTATTTTAAAACTTGTTTTGATCATTATAAATATTCTAATCATTTTAACAAAATCGACTTTTACATTCATTTAGCAGCCATTCATAATTATCGACATTTTTGCAAGTGTGCAAAGCATTGCTACTCCTGTCCAACCCTCTTAAATCATAAATCAGGAAAGAAGGGATCAATATTTCAAATGATTACACACCTATTCAATCTTATTATAGTGATAAAGACATTTTCAAACCGTGTGATAAATCTATCTTGTATCACACATACATGTATGTGCGATCCGGACCGGAACTTGTAAATAGGGAATTCCCTTTTTCAAACCGTGTGATAAATCTATCTTGTATCACACATACATGTATGTGCGATCCGGACCGGAACTTGTAAATAGGGAATTCCCTTTTTCAAACCGTGTGATAAATCTATCTTGTATCACACATACATGTATGTGCGATCCGGACCGGAACTTGTAAATAGGGAATTCCCTTTTTCAAACCGTGTGATAAATCTATCTTGTATCACACATACATGTATGTGCGATCCGGACCGGAACTTGTAAATAGGGAATTCCCTTTTTCAAACCGTGTGATAAATCTATCTTGTATCACACATACATGTATGTGCGATCCGGACCGGAACTTGTAAATAGGGAATTCCCTTTTTCAAACCGTGTGATAAATCTATCTTGTATCACACATACATGTATGTGCGATCCGGACCGGAACTTGTAAATAGGGAATTCCCTTTTTCAAACCGTGTGATAAATCTATCTTGTATCACACATACATGTATGTGCGATCCGGACCGGAACTTGTAAATAGGGAATTCCCTTTTTCAAACCGTGTGATAAATCTATCTTGTATCACACATACATGTATGTGCGATCCGGACCGGAACTCCCTTTTTCAAACCGTGTGATAAATCTATCTTGGACCGGAACTTGTAAATAGGGAATTCCCTTTTTCAAACCGTGTGATAAATCTATCTTGTATCACACATACATGTATGTGCGATCCGGACCGGAACTTGTAAATAGGGAATTCCCTTTTTCAAACCGTGTGATAAATCTATCTTGTATCACACATACATGTATGTGCGATCCGGACCGGAACTTGTAAATAGGGAATTCCCTTTTTCAAACCGTGTGATAAATCTATCTTGTATCACACATACATGTATGTGCGATCCGGACCGGAACTTGTAAATAGGGAATTCCCTTTTTCAAACCGTGTGATAAATCTATCTTGTATCACACATACATGTATGTGCGATCCGGACCGGAACTTGTAAATAGGGAATTCCCTTTTTCAAACCGTGTGATAAATCTATCTTGTATCACACATACATGTATGTGCGATCCGGACCGGAACTTGTAAATAGGGAATTCCCTTTTTCAAACCGTGTGATAAATCTATCTTGTATCACACATACATGTATGTGCGATCCGGACCGGAACTTGTAAATAGGGAATTCCCTTTTTCAAACCGTGTGATAAATCTATCTTGTATCACACATACATGTATGTGCGATCCGGACCGGAACTTGTAAATAGGGAATTCCCTTTTTCAAACCGTGTGATAAATCTATCTTGTATCACACATACATGTATGTGCGATCCGGACCGGAACTTGTAAATAGGGAATTCCCTTTTTCAAACCGTGTGATAAATCTATCTTGTATCACACATACATGTATGTGCGATCCGGACCGGAACTTGTAAATAGGGAATTCCCTTTTTCAAACCGTGTGATAAATCTATCTTGTATCACACATACATGTATGTGCGATCCGGACCGGAACTTGTAAATAGGGAATTCCCTTTTTCAAACCGTGTGATAAATCTATCTTGTATCACACATACATGTATGTGCGATCCGGACCGGAACTTGTAAATAGGGAATTCCCTTTTTCAAACCGTGTGATAAATCTATCTTGTATCACACATACATGTATGTGCGATCCGGACCGGAACTTGTAAATAGGGAATTCCCTTTTTCAAACCGTGTGATAAATCTATCTTGTATCACACATACATGTATGTGCGATCCGGACCGGAACTTGTAAATAGGGAATTCCCTTTTTCAAACCGTGTGATAAATCTATCTTGTATCACACATACATGTATGTGCGATCCGGACCGGAACTTGTAAATAGGGAATTCCCTTTTTCAAACCGTGTGATAAATCTATCTTGTATCACACATACATGTATGTGCGATCCGGACCGGAACTTGTAAATAGGGAATTCCCTTTTTCAAACCGTGTGATAAATCTATCTTGTATCACACATACATGTATGTGCGATCCGGACCGGAACTTGTAAATAGGGAATTCCCTTTTTCAAACCGTGTGATAAATCTATCTTGTATCACACATACATGTATGTGCGATCCGGACCGGAACTTGTAAATAGGGAATTCCCTTTTTCAAACCGTGTGATAAATCTATCTTGTATCACACATACATGTATGTGCGATCCGGACCGGAACTTGTAAATAGGGAATTCCCTTTTTCAAACCGTGTGATAAATCTATCTTGTATCACACATACATGTATGTGCGATCCGGACCGGAACTTGTAAATAGGGAATTCCCTTTTTCAAACCGTGTGATAAATCTATCTTGTATCACACATACATGTATGTGCGATCCGGACCGGAACTTGTAAATAGGGAATTCCCTTTTTCAAACCGTGTGATAAATCTATCTTGTATCACACATACATGTATGTGCGATCCGGACCGGAACTTGTAAATAGGGAATTCCCTTTTTCAAACCGTGTGATAAATCTATCTTGTATCACACATACATGTATGTGCGATCCGGACCGGAACTTGTAAATAGGGAATTCCCTTTTTCAAACCGTGTGATAAATCTATCTTGTATCACACATACATGTATGTGCGATCCGGACCGGAACTTGTAAATAGGGAATTCCCTTTTTCAAACCGTGTGATAAATCTATCTTGTATCACACATACATGTATGTGCGATCCGGACCGGAACTTGTAAATAGGGAATTCCCTTTTTCAAACCGTGTGATAAATCTATCTTGTATCACACATACATGTATGTGCGATCCAGACCGGAACTTGTAAATAGGGAATTCCCTTTTTCAAACCGTGTGATAAATCTATCTTGTATCACACATACATATATGTGCGATCCGGACCGGAACTTGTAAATAGGGAATTCCCTTTTTCAAACCGTGTGATAAATCTATCTTGTATCACACATACATATATGTGCGATCCGGACCGGAACTTGTAAATAGGGAATTCCCTTTTTATGTTTACTGGTGTTAGTGCCTTTTCATTACTGACGTCATTTATGATTTACAACTTATGTCATGTCGTATTCGAAACATTACACAAGATTGTTGCAGAGTATGATTCTTAATGTTAAGAAAACTATGAACAGAGAATTTATTGATAGATTTAAGAAGCGTAGTTATGACGTTAAATTAAACAATAAAAGAAGGTACATGTACGTAATAAATACACATGCATAGTTTTGCTTCCTATTTATTGCACTCATTTATTTTGTGCAAGAATATGCCACTCGTGGTATATATTCTTGTGCAAAATAAACTTGTGCAATAAATAGGAAGCGAAAACAATGTACCGGTATGTGATGTTCTGTATATTTCTTACATAGCTGGAAGTTGTATCATCTGATTTTTACCTAAATAACTGATTGTTTGGTTATGTAAATTATATTTTATTAACTGATGAGTTATCTAATCCTAAAACACTTGTAGTTTAAACAAACTGATTTTGCCATAATATAATATTCTTTATTTTAAATTTTTGGAATACCTGAATAAAATCCTGGTGATTTAAAATGTTCAACTTGTAATTTTTTAATATAACATTTAACCACATTACCCATTAAACCATTGGCAGCGTGCATGAACTGAAAGTAACCCGTAGTGTTACTGACAGTACAACAGTTTGTATTCAATATTGTGCAGTAAACCATTGGCAGCGTGCATGAACTGAAAGTAACCCGTAGTGTTACTGACAGTACAACAGTTTGTATTCAGTATTGTGCCATGAAATTATTGATTTTGACAAGAATATTTCATCAACATTTTCATTAGTTTCAAAAAGTTCAATTGCTTTAACCCGCTTACTTGCCCATCCAACATTTGTACACTCATAAAGATGTTGATAACGTACATCTGTAATTAAAAAAAAAAATAGTCCTCATCATTATCATATTTAAAAAAAATATATATGTTTTCACGTTTAGTTTTCTCCTGATGTCAACATTTAGTTGATGAAACATTTTAAACTTGTGGTTTTAAACAGAGACTTTACTTTTATTAAAATATATAATAAACTTTCATATTATATTAAAACCTTTTGTCATTATATATTTTTCTATAATTAATCCAGTGCAAATTTATTGTTCACTGAAGGCAGGCTGTTAAAGAGCCAATATTTGTCCCAAGGAGATGATTTTTAACACCTGTGTCACATTTCATGTTATATATAAATACATAGAGATTATTATATAAGCTTGTGTGTCATATTAATTTTACGGAACGAGTGTCAGGATTATTGTATTACCCTCGCTCTCGCTTGGGTAATACATGAATCCCGACACGAGTTTTGTAAAATCAGTATGATTCACACGTGAGTGTAATAATTTCTTTATTATCCACATTATCCAAAATATTATTTTTATGAATAACAAGCTAGGAGGATGTCAAAATGTTTGAAACGTAACTAAAAAGAGACAACGAAATGACATCATTTTTGACAAGCGTTGACACTGAGGAAACCACATTAAGTTATGACGTCACACAAAATTACGTCATTCATGGTGCATGTGAAATCATTATGACACCCATGGGTCATACTGATTATATTTCCCTGAATATCTTGAACTATGTGAATAATAAAATATATATAAGATACCGTACTTACATACTTGCACAAATCCATATGTTGTTTTTAAGTGGGGGTTTTTTGTGGGTTTTTTGTTTATTCAGAATGGACTATAGATTTATAGCAATAATTATATATAATCTATGTCCCATGGGTCAAATTACATCCCTTTAACAGTTTATGTGAAACCTCTTGGTGAATAGAAGTTTTTTTAAAATATGAACTTGCCCACCAATACTGGTAGTTCCCTTAGAGATGTAAATAATTTTGTTAGACATTTAATATAGCAGTTTAATTTTGTTTAACACTAATAAATTATATTTGATAGTTGTAAACTTGCATATCTTCTTTTCAACTGTTTTAGCCTATTAGAAACTCTGATTACATTTGAACTCTAAAATTTTAAATTTAGTTGATGCATGTAGTTGTAAACTTGTATTGTTTCTGTTGAAACAGTTTGGTCAAATATTCAGTAGTTGTAAGAAATTGGAATTTGTCTTATTTTAAGGCCTTGTATATATGTCCCAAGTGAATCAAATGATGCACCATTATAATATTATAATATTTTAACATGGTCTACAAGTTGTGCAACCAAGAATTTTACAAATGCTTTTCAAAACCACAAATATTTAGCTCAATGGTCATATTTAATCTGCTAGTTTTAAATTGTCTGTTCAAATTTTGGATATATTACCATAATTTGAAACATATCAGGGCCCTGGATCTCACTAATTTGGGCACAGTAGGCTTTTTGTCTGTTCTGATCTCACCACGGTCTTTTCATTGCAGTAATGTTAATAATGTTAATAATAGCTGGTAAAGTGTTTACAGTGTACATATTCAGAGATGCATTTAAAGTTATTTTTTAATTAATATAATTACAGCTTAACATTCCATTGATTTTGAGGTTGGCATGTTTTGAGGTTGGCATGTTTGTACTTGTATATATTTTGGGCTTGCTTATTTTGGGCATGCTTATATTGGGCTTGCTTATTTTGGGCTTGCTTATTTTGGGCATGCTTATTTTGGGCTTGCTTATTTTGGGCATGCTTATTTTGGGCTTGCTTATTTTGGGCACACCCTTTACCACCTCAGTTTTGGTGCATTCTAAAGCCCTGACATATACATGTATACAAGTTATCAATTATGTTATACATTTCGCTTTTTTAAGAATAGAATAGCAAAGATTAAGATTTGTTTTTACAAATATACAGAATGACAAAAGAAGTGCAAGTAAATATAAATACCCTGTACATAATTCCTATTAATTAAAACAGAATCTTTTTCCCCCTCTAAAAATCACATCATTTTGATATTGTTCTGTTTCACATCATCACTTAAAACAACACATTTTATTATTTTATACCTCTTTTTCTTTTGTCACTTAGCCTATATTTTGGAAGCTGTCTTAGCACTACTATATTGTAAAACCATTGTAGGCTATGGTATTACTATGTCATGTGTTGTAGTGGCATCGTAGGGGTAGCATGGCGGTTTTACAATATCTTAGTGTCAAAATAGCTTCGAAAATCTGTAACCTGGACTTTAAATTTTTACATTCCTGTGTTAAAAATGATTTATTTATTATTACATTTTCAAAATGGTGTTGGTTTTTATTGATTTATATCTTTCATTGTTATTAACTTTCATGACCAACATTCTATATCATCAGAATATAATCTATCAAGTTTAACAAGTATGGCACATTTTAAAATTAATACATGTATGTTACAAAGATTTAGGAAGTTTGAAATCTTTATTTGCTGGTCAAATACATGTACATTCATTTCATATTTATTATGAGTCACAGTTTTCAATTGCCAGTTGTTAATTAAATAAACTTTATTCTGTTACTTTTGTTTTCTTTGTTACCCTTCGATTATTAAAATATCTATTAGGTACTCTGAATGTTTGTTTTGTTTTGTTTAACAATACCACTAGAGCACATTGATTTATTAATCATCGGCTATTGGATGTAAAACATTTGGTAATTTTGACATAGTCTTAGAGTGGAAACCCGCTACCTTTTTTCATTAGTAGCAAAGGATCTTTTATATGCACTATCCCAATGACAGGATAACACATACCACAACTTTTGATATGCCAGCCATGGTGTACTAGCTGGAATAATTAATTAGCACTAAGATTGCCTTAAGTACTTATTCGTTTCAATTTATTTTCATGCTTATATCCAATAACAATGGGTAGGTGTAAACCACTTGCACCGACCAGTGATCTATAACTGGTTCAACAAAGGCCATGGTTTGTGCTATCCTGCCTGTGGGAAGCGCAAATAAAGATCCCTTGCTGCTAATCGGAAAGAGTAGCCCATGTAGTGGCGACAGCGGGTTTCCTCTCAAATTCTGTGTGGTCTGACCCCATATAACCGTAAATAAAATATGTTGAGTGCGTCGTTAAATAAAACATTTCTTTCTTTTTTCTTGATATCCAATGTCCTGGTCACACAACTCAACAATCTGGGTTGTCTGTACAAGACGGTGTGTTAGTGGTTAGTGAAAAAGAATAGGGTGTAGTGGTCTTACACTTGCCCATTGAGTCATTAAAACTCGCTCTGGGTGGCAGCTGGTACTGGGTTGCGAACCCTGTACCTACCAGCCTTATGTCCGATGGCCTAACCACGACACCACCGAGGCCGGTTTAAGTACTTAGCTATCTTATGCACTTAGTGATCTTAGCACTGTGGTCGCTTCGTAAAACAAGACCCAGATCATAAAACTTCATGTGACAACCATTGGTAATGAATTGGTTTCAGAGACCAAACTTGTATATTGTTACCATCATGTTTTGTTTTGTAATAATATCCAGCCAAGTTGGCCAGAAATCGGATTATATTATTTTCCTATACAAAGCAAAGCAGCATTGTCAAACTGGCTACAAAACAAAATGGAATAATGTCCAGGGTCCATATTTTTAAAGCCATCTTGGCTCTATGAAATCATAAAACCATTGTAGGTTGTGACGTCATAGCTTACGATTTTTTTACGATTTTTTAGGCCAAGATTGCTTCGAAAATATGGGCCCAGCAATGTATCATATTCACGAATGATATCTGGAATCGCAAGGATCAAAAGTTGAAACATGGTTATATGTAAACTCTAGTCAAACGCTAATGTAGTTAGATTGGAAATCCTCATTCCACTGACTTGCATTGTGTTGCATTAAAACTTTTGTTTTCTTTAACATCACTAGAGCACATAGATGTATTAAAACATCAGCTATTGGATGTCAAACACTTGGTAATTCTGATATACAGTCTTTAAGAGTGCAAACCCGCTATATTTTCCATTTGTAGCTAGGGATCTTTTACACTATCCTATAGACAAGATAGTACATACCGCAGCCTTTGATATATCAGTTGTGGTGCCCTGGCTGGATTGAAAAATAGCCTAATGGGGATCAATCCAAGACTGACCATGCATCATGTGAGTGCTTTACCACTGGGCTAAGTCCTGTGATGCATTCAAGCCCAAAGCTATTTCAGTTGCTTTAAAATGTTCTGAAAATGAATGAGACTGTACCAAAATTATTGTTACACCAGTTGTGGAGCACTGGCTGGAACGAGAAATAGCCCAATGGGTCCACCGATGGAGATCGATTCTAGACCGACTGCGCATCAAGTGAATGCTTTACCACTTCTAGTGATGAATGACTTGATGAAACAGGTAAAACTCAGAAGATGAATCACTTTGGATTAAGACTTTTCACACCTCAACTGACGACTCCACAATATTTTACATCCTGAGCAAAATATGTAACATGCTAAAATGACATCAAGACACTTCTTTGTAAAAACATTTATTCATATTTTCATACAAAAACGTGAAAAAGTACAAACTGTTTTGATACTAATGATAGCAAATTCATTTGTTAATAAAAATAATTAAAAAACAATTAATTACTTGTTCAAATACAAAAATGAAAAATATGAATTTATTGTGCAAGAAATATTAAACCATTTATTTTTGCTATCTTTCTATTAAACCAGTATTGTAAAAAAAAGTCACAGCAATATTGGAAACAAAATTCAATTAATTTCCTTGTGATATAACTACAACTGTTAATACTTGTAAATAATTAAAACTGGCCACCTTAAAAAAAAAAAATCGACCACATTTTAAATTCCAAGATGGAGAAGTAGTTGGGGTTTTTTCTTAACAATATTAGATATACATGTACATGCAAATTTACAAAGCTAACTATTCTTTGGTTACAACACAATATAAAACCTACCTACATCACTAGACATTGGAACACGGCCAACTTATTAAGCTGCTCTTTTGGCAACAGATCCAAGGAGGAGACGAGAGGGAGAAGGGGGGGAGGGGGTATTTTTTATTGAGGTATCATTGAGAGAAGTTATTAGATAAATTTACTCTTCATCGGTGTAACTCTGCTTTAGAATCACTCCCTGCACACCATTTATTCCCGGCAAATCAGGTGTGTGTACAGGGGTTTGGGGGTCGAAAGCCCTGCCAGCCTTTAAACGATTTTTTTTTTTTTATTCAATGTATATCCCGAGGCAGCATGACCCAACCCCCATCTAAAAATGTTGCTCACCATAGTCTAAGACTCTTCATGCACAATTTCCTGCACACACACATACCTGCAAATGACAGTCTTGTAGGTAGCCATTTTGAATTGCAGTGTTTCTGTGCCCCCACCCCCCCCCCCCGAAAACAACTTGGATCTGTCACTGTATCTGATATGATTAACATTAGATATGAGCACAACAGCATACCAAGCAAACTGTACACATCACAAATTTACTCATTCTGAAGTGAATTATATATATATAATTTTACACAATTTTCTTTGGATCTACAATCCCAATTAAGTTGTTAATAATGTTCATAAATTCACAGAAAAAGATGAAAGGCAAGAGAAATGATGTCAAATAAAATGAATTTATGAAAATTTACCTTGTATTTTTCAAGGCACTTAAACAGGATTTCCTGCAGAGTGAGGTAATTAATTTCTGTGCATTTTTGGCAAAAGCGTGGATCGTCAACATTTAAAATTGATTCTGTTTGTAAATGGAACTACTTTAGGGGTGGGGTGGTGTGGGAGGGGGTGCATAAGTACTCATCACACCCACCCACTCTGAAGTATCAGCTTCATATTTTCTTCACTCACATACAAGGCATACATCCTTGTGATCAAAACCTCTTGAAAATTAACCAAAGCCAATTATTTTCCCAAAATCTGTTCTAATATTTAGGGTCAATATGTATTGCTTAAAGCAGCAAATGATTATCAAGCACATTAAGTTATATTTAAAAAAGAAGACAAAAATGTCAAGTGTTGCACAAAACATTGATTAATTACATATAATAATTTTAACATGCTTATTATTAATCGGACATCTTTTGTTCTCATAAACAGTGCTTTAAATACAATCTTGGTGAACCATACAAAAAATCAATATTAAATTTAAAGCAATTACTGTAATTATATAGCATGGAAAAAATATATCAATTTATTTCTCGTAATTCCTCTCATGGTTAAACATCGTACTTGAGATTCAGTGATATAAAATTGAAAGAGACTTCTTGACAAATAGAAAATATCCTTTCCACCTACTTTTAGAAGGTATTTATCACATTCTTATTAACTATTAGATGTCACTTTAATAATATTGGAGATGTATTAACGTTTCGACTTTGGAAGAAGCTTTGGATTACAACTTCATGGCTTGTCAGAATTGACAAATAAGCAACACAAATATTCAAGCAATCAAGAGAAATGAATTGATGTACCCAGGGTAACATTTTAATGATATTGATGTAAAACATAGTGTAACACTTGAGCATGGGTTTGTTTTAACTAACACCTTGTTAACTGAAAACTGCACTGTACTGTACAGCACTGCATTGTACTATATCAGTGTTTTTAGTATTGTAGGCCAATGATTAGGATATTGCTAATATAAAACAATCATATTCTGTAATCTATGGGGATTTGTTTACCCCTGGGGCCTAATTCCCAAAGCTTTCTTAGGCTCTGCCAGATAACAAAGCATCCTCTTTGCAAGTCTTTTAGCATTGCACTGCGAGATCGCAAAGTTGCGAGACTTTAGTGAATTAGGCCCCTGGTATTTACCGACCTCTCCTGTTATAAAAAACCTGAAAAACGTTAGTGAATTTTGCATGAAATGGTCTGTATTTTCACACAAAAATTTTAACATGGTGCTTCACCATCGATGGAGAAATTAGCAATGTGTTAAAAATACAGTCGAACATATTGTAGGCATTCCTTTTAATTATTAATATCAGGGATCTAAACTATTTCAGAGGATAATACTATTTACAAAAGGTCAAAGTAATCAGGGAAGATCCAGATAAAGTAAGAGGAGAAGCAACTCACCACCCCTTTCTAAACAAGTCAATTTTATCTTAACACATGATATGACTACAAAAGGGAGTAGGGGAGGGAGGAAGGGCAACCTTTAAGAGCTGTTGAAACTATCTTAATTTGAAATTACTTTTCTATCATTTTAATAAAATAATCAAATGGAAAATGTGAAATAAATCTACACTGGGTATTTACATGTAGTTGTTAAAGTGAAAATCCCAAAATGGGTCCACATAAAAGCCACATAATATACTGTATAGAATATACTACTCCAAACTAACAAGTACAAATGTGGCATTTATATCTGCCATAACACAACATACACACATGTACCAGTTCTCTTTAAAAAAAAAAAAATAATAATAATTATGTTGGAACTAAAATAGCATTTATTAAAAACAAGACAACATTAAACATATGTACGTTTTACTTTATACAGTTGTTGTGTTTAATATTTTTTTAAAATTAAAGATACATGTTCTGCTACACTGTATATTATTTCTGCACAATACAGCCTTTCTTGCTTGGAGTTTTTGTACATTAGATGTGTTTTAATCATGGTAGAAGCCCATAACAATGTGCTTCAACATTACTATAACAGTTTAATGCAATGGTCAAACTTGTCGATGCACCAGTAATAGCATCAATATTACAACTTTTAGTGTATATTTCTTCTCTATACATTACTATAGGGCATTACACATCAGGAGTTCAATCTATGAGGATGATGCTGATATGACTTTAATTTAAGCATTTAGAACATGTACCTTTAATAAAAAATTTAAATGTAACGATCCATCCCCGTTTATTTCATCCCTGAGCAGATATATATGATTTGCTCCAAAATACTGTAAAACAATCTACCATGAACTCTACAGATACTAGTTACTATACACCATGATGCTATACCAAACCAAGTTCTGGTTTGAGCAATAAATTACTTTTAAAAAGAAAACTATTAGCTAGCACAAAATCTGTACAATGCTACTAAAAAGAAAAGAAAAAAAAGAACTACAATCGAATTGGCACAGAAAAAGCAAATAGCAGTAATAAGTCTACTTGTTAAAAACAGTTAATATACACAAACGTGTTACCAATGCATCATCTTACAACAGGGCTTGGCCTAAGTGTTCACAAATCAACATTATCAACGTTCAATGTTTTCCATTTGTTTCTTCAACATTATACAAAAGTTATATTGACATTAAATAATTTTAAAACTTTCAAAAACATTAATTCTTAGCATATCCCCCACCCAACCTATACACAAAAAAAATCGAAACAACCCTATAATTCAATGCTGCTAATAGATAGGTATTTTGAAAAAATAAATTTGTCATTAATATCTTATAATTAACCTCTAGTACCACACTAGTACATTTATTTTTCAACTGAATATTAAATTATAATTCAAAAAAATTAATCAAAATGTCTTAATAAAAATGACAAAAAGCAGCCAACACACGTTGCCATTACTTTATATATCCAAGAGACTTGTATAGCACATACCATCTAAATTATGTGGGGGGAATTAAATTATCTATAAAGTAACAAAAATATTTTTTAGCTACAACTGAGTTTAATTACACCATCAGGAAAACCCTGTTGACCACTGAGTAACAAACAGTAAAGCATTGTTTTAAATATTCAACTGTTTTATTATGGCATGATGCGACTGGCCAACACTTGATTAATATACAGAATACATGGAGTAATAGACCTGATACAATATCAATAAACATACAACATATATAGCACCATAAAAAGAGTGAAACAAGAATATAATGCTTGTGACCGAAATGCCATAAATACAAACTAATAAACATTTATAAATAGACAATAACGGCCGAATTTACAAAGCCTATTTTAGATCTACCAGCGTGTAACTACATACATTTACTAAGTTTAAACACTTGCGTTTAAGATAAACAGGCTTCATAAATTAGGCCCTAAGTATTTTAAAATCTGGTCTTCGGAAAAGAAGATCGCCAAATGCACTCAAAGGAAGACACAAAAGGAAAAAAAGGGTTTTAGAAAATTGTCAGTCAAACGTAAATCATATTTCATCTCTATCACAATACATCATACAGCATTGTGAGGTATCTTCTTGTCTTTAGTGCAAAAAGGTTAGGTAGACAACCCTGACCCGATCTGATGAAGGGAAATAACTTCAAAATTAACATCTGCAATATTAATCAGTGGTGTAGGAAGGTGCCACAAAGTGGGGGGCCCCCCACACACACATATATATATAAATATAAATCTACATAAACCACTGCTGCTGCTGCTGCTGCTGCTGCTGCTGCTGCTGCTGCTGTTAATACCAGTGTTAATGAAAAAGCTAAAATTGTTTAGCTTTCAAGATTAATTTTAATTTTATGACGATTTTTTTTATAAAAGCACAAAGTACAAGATTAATTTTATGAAGACAGGACAAATTTATCAACAACTCTACAGAAGAATACAAGAATTCCATGGAATAAAATGGATCTACACTGTACCTCCCTTTTGTCAGATCAGGTCTGGTGCTTATAAAACTTTTAAGAGTCTAGACTCGAGACGCTAATGTTGAGTTACCTCCCTTTTGTCAGATCAGGTCTGGTGCTTATAAAACTTTTACGAGTCTAGACTTGAGACTCTAATAAGAGTCTGAGATGTGAACATCATGGCAACGCCATACAAATTGTATGTGTGTGACATCATTAGAGATTGAGTCTGGACTCTAAAAGTTTTTATAAGCATGGGCCCAGGACATAACTTTCTATACAAATGTCTCTATAGTGAAGACAATGCAATTCAAGTGCAGACTCACTGTTTGGCAGACAAGCATCAACATTAGTTACAATCGATTATGATCTTCAAAAATGCCATTTTTTCAGACGTGGGAATGAAGTAGTTAAAAACGAAGTCAGTCTTGGTTACAAAGGTGAAATTTTCCTCAGACCCAACAAGCAGCAATCAACAGAGTTATACATTCTCAATGAGGTATAGCTTTTATAAAAACTACATCTACAACCATTGGTTCTATTATGGAGGTACAGGTTTTATGAGGGTATAGCTCACTATTACTGCTACATCAGTTATAACCAGTGGGGTTCTTCTTCTTACCGGTATATTATAATAGAAGAATCGGTAATATGTCGAATTATTGTGTGCTATTGCTACTTACAACCAGGTATTGGAACAATGATACTGCTGTCGAAATAATTCCCAAACCAGAAACTTGGCATGCACTTGAGCGTTTTGCAAGCATGCGAGTTAAAAAAAAAGAAGAGTGTCATTAATTAATAGCATATTACTTTAATGAACATTATGGCCACTGGCCTCAACTAATATGACTTCTTTTTAAAACGTTTGATGTAGGCTATATACTGATGGAAAGAATAAAGGCAACACATAAATAGTAATACCAAATATTGACTACAGTCAAAACCCTCATCCATAGAATGAATATGTTAACAGTGTTACTGGCAGTCCATCCCATAGTATTGACTTTCGATCCAGGTCAGGTCAGGTCATAGGTTTTAACGTGCGCATTCAGAACAAGCTGTTGTAGCACACGCCTGTCATGGGCACATGTGTAGAATATAAATCTGAAACCAATAAGAGGTCACCAGCCTTGATGGCTTAATAATTAAGCTTTCGACCTTAAAGCTGGAAGGTACTGAGTTCGCACCCCAATATTGGATTGCAGCCATACTGAATTTTACAGGCATCAAAATAGCAGCATCTTGTAACCCATGCAGCCTGTGCTGGGGAGGTTTCAGCAGTCAAACATATTTTCTGGGGAAGCATAACTTGAAACCCTCTAGAACATTCATTCCTCAGTGTAGATGCTCCCTGCATAATTTCCTACACATGCATCTGACCTATTTATGGCCTATGTTAAAATCACACATACATTTTTGTTATTTTGGCCTATAAGCAGACGTTTTGGGCAAATAAACAATTGAAGTTCACTATGGAGGTAGGTATAAGATCATTAACCAATTTTGTTTCTCACTAACTAATATCTACACATCTGTTGTAGTCAGACATCCCACAAAGCTGAGATTTGTGTCCAGGACAATGCGCTTAAGCATTAAGCATTAAGCACAAAAATAACTTTAAACTAGTGGCCTTATCATGCTGCACAATATTAAGTCATAGGCATCAGAAAATGGCAGCAAATGGCAGGGGGCACTTATTAAATGCAAGTTCATATTGTGCATATTATGGCCCCCCAGTTTCAGAGTTGGGAGGTCCAGTGCCCCCCCATTTCCGACGCCTATGCAAGTCTGCCTTCTTAAAAAAAAAAAAAACCTGGTACTTTGGATCAACATTTTTTGTTGTTTTTTAATTTGGCACTTTGATTGTACATTTTCTGAGGTAATATAAGGCAAATAGGTAAAAGCATACATCTGATATTGAGAAATAATAAAAATTATAATATGCTGGTACATTCAAGTACGAAAATACTTCATCCTGAAAAAAAAAAAAAAAAACCCAGTTAAATTAGTATGGTTACTATAATAATATCAGCTACTTTGGTATGTTTTTGTTAGCAAAAAACAAGAAAGAAGAAAAGTGTTGCTAGCCAGTAATTTTTCATTATTTACATGAAATGGCAAAAGTACACAATGATTTCATTAATTATATACATCCTAAGCATTCTTAAATGACAGGAAATCATAAAAACTATTTTAAAATGGGAGTTTTATAGTTTTTCTATCTTTTTTCTTAAATATGATCTAAAAATGCTACCTTTTTCCAAAAAAAAAGTTTACAAAAAAATTACTTTTCTGTGTTGTAAGCAAGTATTAATACTGTGTAATATAGAACTTAGTGTAAACACATTTTATTAATATCACTTTAAACACTTGGATTTTTTTTTAATCATCCCGACATATTATGCATTTTGTAAGTTTAGCAAGTTGATTAAATATCAACAGGGTAAAAATAACAGCATCAATTGACCAGCATAGATCCAACATTATTACTTGATTTGACATCAGACACAATAATTAAAAAAAACCCTATTTTTTAAAATATCTCAATATTACTTAATATATAAAAGATATATCAGTGATAAATTTGATTTGCTTACTGCTTATTTTACATTTTGCTTTGTATTACTATTATATATCTCACTTTAAGATCTAACTTGCAGTTATTTTACCCATTTTGTTTTTAAGTAGGCTAGAGGTTTTAAAATGTCATATATAAGATGATTAATAAGAGTGTTTTAGTAACATTTATTCTCCTGTCCCCATTTCGACCACATAATTAAAATATATATACCAGGTATTGAGATGTATAATATCTCAACTCAAAATTCCCTTCATAAATGGATTAAAACATGAAAAATAAGATTTTATTTTAATGACATAAATTAGGACTGAATCTGCCTGTGGCCTGTGTAAATTAAGTTTTGCCACATTATTGTATAAAAATCTTGTGTAAAAATTATTTTTAGAAAATACCAAAATGACTTTTGACCATTAAAAGAACTAAAACAAAATCTCTGAATAACAAATGAGCAATGAGGTAAGATGGCGTTTCTAGCAGGGTGAAGGTTACACAGTGCAGGGTCACGGTCAGACCGCAGGGTTCCCCCAGCCTGTTTATTACACAACACGCTGCAGCAGTCAAATCTCCACATTTTTTTTGGTGCATTATGAAACATCAGAACAAATAACACTTTTAGCACGGACGCCACTCCTTTT